>NC_135915.1:998046-1117900 GCF_964194155.1 Cetorhinus maximus
CAGGTCCGATCGCACTGATACAGTGATAGGGCTGTGATCCTGGCGTTGTTAAATCCTGAGTGTTCTCATCGTGACATGGCGTCTTATCCTGAGAGGTACATGATCCCGAAGACACCTGATCCTGGCAAATTGTGATGCTTCCCTACCTCCCAACCTGAGTCCCTGGGATTTTGACCGACCCCAGGACATGATGCCCAAGGAAGTTCTTTTCATAACATGGCCAAACAGCTAGAGTCTTCACCTGAAAATCTTTCCAACAAACGCCAATGTCAAGTGGAAGGAGTTGGAGCGATTCCTGGTCAGACATGCAAGGAAATGAAAGTTGGAGACTTTACCTTTTCTATCCATAGCTGCAGAATATGACATGCACGTGAAAATGCAAGTTGTCAAAGTAATTTGGAACCCAAGAGTTAGCGCACCATACATGAGGGATCAGAGCAAGAGTATATACGACACCTTGGGTATGCTCTTCCATTGAAAATGATCACAGCTTGTGTTCTCCCTCAACTCTACTTTCCTGCCACCTCCTCATATCTATTAATTTCCCCTCGAGACAAAAATCTGCCTCTATCAGCCTTTAATATGCTCAATGTCGGTGACAATATGATCCTCGGTGACGCAAGGTCCCAATGATGAACAGCCTAATAAGTGAGAAAATGGAGAGTTTGTGTTCCTGGGCTGATTGTGCCCGTGAAATAGTTCATACTTCGAAAGGGAGTGTTCTAGTCACGTCAGTCCTGTTGAACTTCTAAACCTGGAGATGGATTATTGCACGGACAATTGTGGCGCGCGCAGTGTCTGAAACTGGACACGGTCCATTCCTGGGAAGTTTGCCCCGTAAACGAGTGAAACAGGAAGGTTGTACTTCCTGGGAAGAATGTGCATGAACTGTTTCTCAACATGGAAAGGATATATTTATGGGAAGAGTGTGTCCTGTGGTCTGTCCAACCCTGAGAGAGAAAGATTCCTGCGAATTTTATGCTGGTGAATTTCAGAACTGGAGTGGTTCTATTCAAAGCAAAACTGAGCCCTGGGGATGACCTGAACTTAGAAGGTGTCTTTTCCTGGGAAGACTGTGCACTGGGGAGGATCCAAATCTGGAGGGACAATGCTCATGACAGGTGTGTGACCTGCGGTGTGTCCGAAACGAGAGGAGCCTATTCCTTTGAAGATTGTGACCTGACCAGTTTCCATAACTGGACAGGGTACAGTCCTAGGAATTGCACACTGGCGAGGATCCAAAACTGGAGTACGCCTATTCCTTGGACGTGCGTGAGATGGTGAGTGCCTCAAGTTGGAGAGGGTCAGTTCAGTAAATAGTGTGCCCTAGGTAGGGTGTATACTTGGGCAGTGTTTATTCCTGACAAGAGCCCTCTGGAGAGTGTCGAACCCTGCTTTTCTATTCTTGCAAAGAGTCTGACTGGGTGGGTTTTGCAACTGCGAGAGTGTCAATTTCTCGGAAGTGAGTAACACGGGGCGTGTTCAAACCCGGGAGGGTCTATTCCCATGAGGAATGTGACCTGGGGAGTATTCGAATCTGGAGAGTGTCCATTACTGCGATGTATGTGCCCTGGGGAGTCACCAGACCTGGGCAGGGTCTATTTTTTCAAGGGAGGAACATAGGAGCTGGAGTTGGCCATTCGGTGAACATTCCTGGGAGTCTGCCATGGGGCTTTTAAAAATTGGATTGATGAAATTCATCAGAGGCACCTCCGCTGGTGAACATCTGTAAAATGGACAGGGCTCTTCCATGTGATGAGTGTGACCCGGGGGTGATCTAAGGCAGGAGAGGGGCTGTTCCTGGGAGAAATGCCCCGGGAAGGATAATAAAATGATGATTTGTCAATTTGTAGTTAGACTGTGTCCATGGGAGCATGGAGTGGGGCTGTTCCTGAAATCTTAAAGGCATGAGTATTTTCCGAAAATTGAGAGGGGCCATTCCTAAGAATGGTTTTATCTGCGAAGCCTCCGAACCTGGTTGGCAATATTCCTGCAGTGTCTGTGACCTCCGAAGGGTCTGAAACTGTCGAGGCTCATATCCTGTGAAGAGTGTGACACTGGGATTGTCGTAAATTGGAGAGTATCTATTCCTGCTTAGAGTGTGAAAAGGTGGAGTGCTAAAATCGGATTTGGTCTATTCCTGTGTAGAGTGTGACATGGGGAGTGGCTGAAATTGGAGAGGGCCTATCCCTGGGTAGGGTGTGACATGTGGGTGTCTGAATGGGGAAAGAATCTATTCCTTGGAAGAGGACCACGTGGGGGGTGACGTTCTGAATATGGAGAGGGTGCATTCCTGCATATAGTGACCCCAGCGGAGAGACTGAAACTGGAGAGTGTTTACTCCTGTCAAGTGTTTGCCCTTGGGAGTGTGTGAACCATGAGGAGGACTATTACTGAACAAAGTGTGAGCAGGATAATTTTGAAATGAGAGGGTGTCTATTCCCTGGAATTATGTGTCCTGGGGAGTGACCAAACGTGAATATGTTCACTTCCTAGGATTTATCAGACCTGGGAAGTGGCTGAGAGCGGAAAGGCACTTTTCCTTGGCAAGAGACTGCACTGGGGGGTGTCCGAATCTGGAGATGTTATCTAACTGCCAGGATGTGGCCGGGGTGTTTCTGAACCTTGAGAAGGTTTGCATCTTGGGAGGCCATGCTGTGGGCATGGCCCGAAACTGGAGAAGGTCTAGCCCCGGGAAGAGAGTGCTGTGGGAATGGTCTGAACCTAGAGAAGGCATTTTCCTCCGAAGAGTGTGCTGTGGGGAAGGTCCGAACGTATAGAAAGTCTCTTCCTGATGAAGTGTATGCCTTGGAATGGATCCAAAATTGGAAATTGTTCGTTCCTGGGATGAGTGTTTCATAAGGAGTGAATAAAACTGGAGAGAGAGTCTATTCTAGGGAAAGACTGTAGTGGTAGATGTGAACATGGAGAGCTTATACTTCTGGGAAGAGTTTGCTCTTTGGCGGTCAGAGTGTTTCGCTTCCTGGGAAGTGTGTGACCTGTGAATTGTACAAACGTGGTAAGGATCTATTCCTCAGGAAAATGTGACGTGGGAAGCGTCCGATCCTGAAAAGGGCCTATTCATTCGCAGCATGTGATGTGCGGAGGGAACAACTGGAGAGGAAATGTTTCCAGAAAGAGTGCGACCTCTGGAGGGACCAGATCTGAAGAGGAAATTTTCCTGAGGGGTGAGCGTTGTCAAGGTTGCAAACCTGGAGGAGAGCAATTACAGGAAAGAAGATGTGTGGGAGAGTTTCCTAAACGGGAGAGGTTCTGTTCCTGGGAATAATGTGACTTGGGTCAGTCCAGTACTGGAGATGCTTTATTCCTGGGGATTTTTATTATTCATTTAGGGGGTGTGACCTTTGCTTGCTGAGTCAGAATTTATTGCCTACCCCACTTTGCTCTTGAGAAAGTGCCAGTGAGCTGGCTTCTCGAACGATGGCTGTCCATGTTGCGCAAGTAAACCATCTGTGCTTTTAGGGAGGGAGTTCCAGGATTTGAACTCAGTGCCAAAGGAGTAACGGCGAAATATTTCACGTCAGGAAGATGAGCAATTTGGAAGGGAAATTACAGGTCATGGCGCTACCATTTTCTGCTGCCGCTTTCTTTCAAGGAGGTAGCGGTCGCTCTATTGGTATCTGCTGTCTAAGTAGACTTGGTGATTTGCTGCAGTACATCTTGGAGATGGTACACCCAGCTGCACCTGTGCCTCGGTGGTGGAGGGATTGAATGTTGGTGTACGTGATGACAAGCATTCAGGCTGCTTTGCCCTATACGGTGTCAAGCTTCTTGAGTAGAATTGGAGCTGCTCTCATTCAGCCAAGTGGGGAGCATTATTTCACACTCCTGACTTGCACCTTATAGATGGTGGAGAATGTCTGGGGAGAAAAGAGGTGATTTGCTCATCGCAGGAGTCCTAGCCTCTGATCTGTACATGTAGCCATTATATTTATGTGGCTAGTCCAGTACTATTTCTAGTCAACAGACATGCTCAGTATGTTGATATTGGCTGTTTCGGCGATACTAATGCTATTGTACATCAAGCAGCATGGTTTGGTTCCCTCTTGATGGAAATAATCATTAAAACACTTGCGTTGTGCGAACATTACTTTCCATTTGTCAGCGCGAGACTGGATATTGTCCACATCTTGTTGCATTTGGACACGGGCTGCTTCAGTACATGTGAAGTCGCGAATGGTGTGAACATTGTGTAATCCTCAGCGAACATCTCCATTTCTGACTTTATGATGGAAGGAAATTCATTGATGAAACTGCTGATAATTATTGGGTTGAGGACAATATCCTGAGGAACTCCTGCCCTGATTTCTTGGAGATGAGATGACTCACCTCCAAGTGCCACATCGATCTTCCTTTGTGCAAGCTATGACACCAGCCAGCGGGGAGTTTTCCCCCTGATTCCTACTGACCCGCGTTTTGCCAAACCGGTCAGAATTAATCTTGTAAAGCAGTTTAAATCAGACACTTCTAGGATCACCAAACTTTCAAAATTAACATTTTGCCGCCACTGACGTCAAATTATCTGATCTGCAATTCTCAGTTCCTCAATCGCTACATCCTCATATGTTCGAGTTACAATTGCTGCGCCCCGGCCTTCAATTTTAATCTCCAGCACCACCAACCTCCCCTATCTCCCCTCACAACCTTTTTTGGTCCTGAAATCTTGTCCTTACTTTCTTGGTCAGACACGGAACATGTTTAATCAGTAACTTTTTGGTTTTTCTCCCTTCTCTCTCTGAACAGGTAATTTACTGGTAATTGTGATCCTGTGCCGGGGAAAGTTTGGCCTCTCGAAATGCACCACGGGCTACCTGGTGGCCATGGCAACGGCGGATCTACTGGTCATTATCACTAACCCCATAATGACCCAGATCAATTATTTTTATGTTCCAATGATTTTTTTGGGCATCACCCCTGTGTGTCGTGTTAAATCTGTCCTGATATCTTCATCCACAAACTGTTCTGTCTGTTTCACCGTCGCTTTCTCCTTTGATCGATTTGTTGCAATTCGTTGCCAGGAGCTGAAAACAAAATATTGCACCGGGAAAACTGCAGCTGTGGTTCTAGCAACAACCGGCGTTGTGCTAGGTTTAAAAAACATCACCTGGTACTTTACGTTTGAAACTGGAAAGGTAATCGACAATGTACCGTGGTTTTGTAATACAAAGCCAAGCTATTTTACTGACCCCGGATGGGTTGGGTTTTCCTGGTTTGAAACGATTTTAACTCCATTGCTCCCATTCGGTTTAATTCTGCTGATTAACGCTCTGACAGTCAGACACATTTTAGTGGCCAGTCGAGTCCGGAAGGGACTGAGGGCTCAGAGTAAGGGAAAGAATCGCAGTGACGCAGAGATGGAGAGCAGGAGGAAGTCTATGATTTTACTCTTCACCATATCCGGCACCTTCATCCTCCTGTGGTCGGTGTACGTTATACAATTCGTCTACAATGCTGTGAGGGGAGTAATTTACCTCACCAAATCTGAATATATATTACAACAAGCCGGATTTATGGTGCAGTGTTTCAGTTGTGCACAAACACATTTATTTATGTGTTAACTCAGTCCAAGTTCAGGGAGCAGATCAAGAACGCGGTGAAATATCCGTTTACATCAATTATTCAATTAATAACGAAATACAACAGACTGTCAGACGCTTCAGCCAATCAGAGAGCTCCGCCCACTGACGGACAGGCGCTTCGGTCAATGAGGGAGTTATGCATGTTGATTAACAGTGGCCTCAACCAATCAGGCTGCTTCGCTGCTACCCAACATCTGCCTGTGCCATTCAGGAAAACCAGCACCATAACTGACGGGCGCTGCAGCCAATGCGGCAATTGAACGTTTTCCCCCACAGGCGCCTAATCCATTCAGGGTGCGCCGCTCACTGACTGACAGCTACCTGAGCCATTCGAGGTGAACTGCTGGCTGACTTAAAGTAGCTTCGTCCAATCAGGGAGCTGCAGTATTTTGGCCTACATTCACACTGGTCAGTCAGGATGTTCTTCCTGTGTGCCTACAGCCATCTCAGCAAATGAGGGGTTGCCAACTGCTGACTGATAGCCAAGTCAATCGAATAGTTCATCCCGCCCACCGGCTGGCAACAACTTCAATCAATCAGGCTGCTGCAGCCAGTGACTCACAGATAGCTCAGTCAATCTGCGAGTTTTCAACCTGTCATGGAACTGAACATGATCACGGACAGCCGCATGAACCAATCAGCAAGGGCCGGCAACTGACTGACCATCAACCATTCAACCATCCCAAGCCAATTTCTGCCCTCTTTCACGGTGTATCCTCCAATACAGGACATTCATTCTTTGACTGATGGAGAGTCCCGAAAGTTTTTCGGATATCTGCCCTGTCCGATTGGAGCATTTCAGTGTCAGAGTGACAGCTATAATATCCAATCCGATCGATGCGGCCACCCTGGAATTTCCTTGAGGAATGAAAAGTCCGCTTTAAAATCCGACCAATAGCCGACCGCCGTGCTCAGCTCAGTAAAGGCTATCTCTGCCCACATTCGGATTGGCAGTGTCGTAAGCCAATGTCTGAGTTTCTTGCATATCATTGACCAATCGAAAGTCGGCCCTGTTCTTCCATTCCCGCAGTGTCACCATCTTCCCAGTGTCATAACGTCATTATGCCCATTATGATGTCTTCACGCTCCACCCTCGTGAGAGGGTGGGCAACGATTCTTTTCGCCGAGCGGCACTGAGAAGTACGCCAGCACAGTGATGTTACAATTATTCTAATTAAACCTGGAACCGGGTGACAGAAAATCAGAGGGCGAAATAGCAGGGACACAGGGCAGAAGAAGGAGGAAATTAACTCACAAAATCACAGAACTGTTACCAAGTTGAAGAAGGCCATTTGGCCCATCGTGTCTGCACCTACTCTCTGAATGGGCAACTCACCAAGTTCTATTCTCCCGTCTCCTCCCATAACCCTGCACTTTCTTCAGTTTCAGAAAATGAATGCTAAATTGAACCTGCCTGTACCACACTCTCAGTCACTTTGATCCTGATCCGAGCAACTCACTGAGTGATAAAATATATAATTCATGTGATCATTGCTTCATTTCGTACTGACATTAAAACTGAGCCCCCTCACCCTGAGTGCTTTCACGAAACAGAACCGTTTCCCCTTAATTAATCTGGTGCACTCATGATTTTTACAATTTTTGCCTCTATCAAGTCGCGTTTCAGTCGTCTCTTCTCCAACGAAAACAATCCTCATTTCTCCAAGCTATCTTCTTAACTGAATTTCCGCAACGCTGGAAACATTCTAGTGAATCGTCGCTGCACTCGAAACAGTAACTTCACTTTCCTCCACGTAATATTTAGATTGGAGTCCAAACTAGTCTTTTATCCATGTTGAACGCAACCTCCTTGCACCTGCACTCTGTTTCCCGATAAATACAGCCTTGGGTACTTGGTGCTTTAATTACTGATTTCCCAAACTTTCTTGCCACCTTCAACGGCTTGTCCCTCTGCTCTTGCCCCCTTGAAGATACATTCCTTCTTTTATGTTTTATCTACTTTTGTTATTGCTTCCGAAATGAATCATTTCACATCTCTGTGCATTCAACTTGATCCACCACCTCCCATCCATTCCACTAATATCTTCATGCCCTTTTGAAATATTATACTGTCCTCCTCACAGTTCAGAAATCATGTGATTCACATGCCTATCAGGTGGAATACAGGATTACATTTATTTTCTCCATGTGTAATGTTTACAAGCTCAATTGGATAATTAGCTTTAATTTTATGACCTGTATATTAGTTGTCATGTTTAATTCACGATTTACAGCCATTTTACTCCTCTGTGTGTTGGCTATAAACTTAACTTTTCCAATTAAGATCGAACGTTGCACACTAAGGATAAGTTATGACCAATAAAACAATAACGTACAATTTTATTCTTCTGAATTGTGTATCAAGCCTAACTTAGAAATTAAACGTCAACTTATACTGCAGTGTTTACGTTATCTTTATTATTTAGTGTGCGCCTGTTTGTCTGTGTTTGATTGTGTGTGTGTGTGTGTGTGTGTGTGTGTGTGTGTGTGTGCGCGTGCACACATGTGCAGTCATGACAGACCCCAGGTAAGGGAGATTTCTGAAGGTGAGGTTGTGTCTGCGTGTGCGTATTTGACTACATGAGTGAATGAGTCTACTTCTTCTTCTGTCCGTCTGTGAATATGTGTGTGTTTGGGTGTGTGTTTCTGTGAGTTTGTGTGTTTGTGCTTATGTCTGTGGCAGTGAGTGTGTTTGTGAGTCTGGGAGTCTGTCCACCGATGAGTACATGCGTGCATACTTGTGTATGTGTGTATGTGTGTGTTTATGAGTGCTTGTCCGCCTGTGTGCGTGTTTGTCTGCGTATGTGTGTGTGCATGTGTGTGCGAGCCATATGTGTGAATGCATCTATTTATGCTTCTGTCCATTTGTACGTTTGTGTATGTGTGTGTGAGAGACAGAGTGTGTGTATGTGTCTGTCCATCACTGCGTGTGTGTATGTGTGTCTGTGTGTGTGTGAGTGTGTGTGCATGTACGCAGTTTGTTTCTGTGCCATGTGAACATGACAGCATCCTACAGAGGGAGATTGCTGAAGGTGAGTCTGTTTCTGTGTATTTGACTGTGTCCGCATACCTCTTCGTCTACCTCTTTCTGTGTGTGTGTCTGTGTACATATGCTTGGGTGTGTCAGAGAGAGGGAAAGGGGGGGGGGGTGGAGAGAATGGGAGAGAGAATGTCAACATGTGTTTGTGTATGCGCGCAGGTGATTGTGTGTATGTGAGAGAGAAGTGTGTGACTGTGTGCATGAGAGAGAGAGAGAGAGAGAGAGAGAGAGAGAGAGAGAGAGAGAGAGAGAGAGCGAGAGAGAGAGAGAGATAGGGATGGATGGAGAGAGATTGTTATTCCAGCGCACACTATTACATTATTACACTTTAAATCTTGTTATTGTTCTGCACTTCTGTCAATCTAATAGCTGCGTTAAAAACTACGAGGCAGTGCTTCATCTGATATGAGGAATATAAACCAAAACAGTTTGTAAGAGTGTTTAAAATTGTCAGAGTAAAACGTACTGTTTAAAAAGACATTAAACGTTCATATGCTTTACGTCAACAATGAACAGTTATGCACCAGAATCAAAAAGTGCTGGAAGAACTCAGTAGGTCTGAAAGCGTCTGTCAAGGGAAAGACAGGGATAACGTTACAAGTCCGTATGACTCTTCTTCAAAGCTCTGCTTCCAAGCATGTATTTGTTTTTTGTTTCAGTCTTGCAGCATCCGCAGGATTTTGCCTTTATGGAACAGTCAGGTAATGCACCTTAGCATGTGTTATGAGTAAAGTAAATATTTTTTTGGAAAAGGAGATATTTACACTGTTTCCATTCTCCATTTTCCATTTCATTGGAGACATTCATTGTGTCCATTTCCTCCCCTCTTCACTTTGTCTTTACCCTCTTAAGTGCCTAACCTTTTCCAGCACTTATGTAACCTCAATGACCTGAAATATAAATCATTGAGTTATTAATAGAAATACAAGGAAACTGTCAGGTCTTCAGTAGACAAATACATGCCTTATGAATGTCAGTTGCAGGACTGGGTTAAGACATGCAGAGACCCTGAGGTATGCCAAGCCTAAAATGGCCCATTCAATAAAAGTATCCATTTATAATACTCACAGAAAGTGGATTGAGAATGTAGATCTGAAAATTTTAAATGTACAAATATGCAAGGGCACAAAGAACACATTACGATGGAAATTAAATACGTCTTATAAAATATCTGTTTGTCTTAGATAATAATTTCAAATTTATGTACGTTCACGATTTCAAAATTGGTAAAAATGAAAACTTTTATCAACACAAACCGAAGGGTTGTATACCCAAATCAGCAGCGTATTAAATGGAATGGGTAACGCAATCTGCAGCAGATCGGTTTGCACATCACATGAAGTTAAACAATTAAAACGTTTGCCTTCATGATGTTTGGAAAGCAAAATCGTCGATGAAGTCCTCAAATAATAAGCTGCCAAATTTATCCCTTACAGTGCAAATAATGGTTAGGGCAGATAGCTATCCTTGCAGAAAACTCTTGTCATTTTTAATGAACTCAATGCTGTAGAACTGAGCAGAATCCCTGAATTAAGGTTTTGTGAGTGTGTGTTACTCTTAAAACATATATTGTGTTCAAAGCTTCTAAACGGCTTGAACCCTTGTACTTCCAAACGTACGCAATCATTAAAATAGATATTTACCTTGTGCTAAAGAAAGAAGGAATCCGTGTGCGACTCGGCCAGAGGCAAAACTGATGCTGCCATGGCAGCTGGGACCAACAGGCTGCTGGGTCTTATACACAAGGTATATATGTTAAGCATTCAACGTGGAACACGGTTAAGCCACAAAGGATAATTATATGGTTAGCAGCAAGGACAGCTGAATGGAAGCCTTAATGTTGTCTGAACTCAATGTTTATCAATATCTTTTTATGATATAATGAAATTCATTATTATTACACCTGCACAAATACATTAGCTCAGTATGACAAGTAACTCTGAACAGTATATATACGATAGAATTTATCTCATTTTAGAATTAAAAGTTCATATTTGTAGTGTAACTTGTCAATTTGTACCAATTATGGCCAATTAATGCTCTCCAAGCCCCCCCAGGCCACCCGCCCCACGCGTTTCAAAGCGTGAAATCGTGTAGGTCCAGAACGTGCACAGGACAACATTTATGGACTTAACAGGATGGAGGGCTGGAACATCTCTTGGACACTGAGAATGATTGGTGACCTTTTGAGAATGTCGATGCCTGAGCGCCACGTCGTATCGATTATCTCAGCCGTCGCTCCAATGGTCTCTCCAGCAGTAGTCACATCGCTCGTGTAGTCACTCCAGCAGTAGAAATGTTACTGGGTTGGTCTCCCCCGCATTGGTAACATCACTCGGGTGATGTCTCCAGCAGAAGTCACATCTCTGAGCTGAACTCTCCAGCGATATAGAATTGAGGTGGCCACAAGCATGTCGATCTGCCAAAGCAAGTGTTTGCACTCGAGGAGTGTATGAAGAACAAAGGACAAGCATTACACGGGGGGCTTCTCGCACAGGCCTCATCAGCGCCCTGGCAAACATCGATTCCTCTGTGCTTTAGACACAGCCTGAGCTGCCCCCCGCCCCCCACCTCCTCACCCCCCAACACCCACCCCCAACTATAGGGAGTGTGCTGAAGATTAAACACTGGGAAAAGCAATGGGAATACTCAAGCCAGGCGTGGAAAACCCCGGCATCTCTCACAAACTCACACATTCCCATGGTTCCCAGGTAGACCAACTCAAACCCGCACAATTGCACGTACACACACACATACACACATACACATACACACATACACACACACACATACACATACACACTCAAACAGGCAATAACACGCAACCATACATAGTTACTCAAACTCACACTGTTGAATTGACATGCACTCTTTTTCAAACACATGCACTATCTCGCCTGCACACGCTCACAGATCGTACACTCACACTCACCCTTATACACTCACTCTCACAGACAGACACATTCTCAGGCCCATTTTCACTCACACACTCAAATCGCAATCTCACGCAATCTGTCACTGCCAAGCAGCCACGCATTATTTCTCTCTCTCACAAACACACACTCGCACTATAATCGACTGACGTATGCTTACACTTAACCACACAGAATCACACTCACATACACCTTCTCACTTACACATTCTCACGAAACCACGTGCTCATTCTATTCCACACTGTGTATATCTCTCTCTTTCTCTCCCTCACACACACACACACACGCACACAAACACACACACGCACAGGCTCTGTGCAAACCATATTATTTCTCTCACACAGACAAACATATAATCACTCCCTTACACCCATTCAATCAGGCACTCACACACATAGTCCCTCACACACACAATCTCGTGGACGCTCACTCACACCTACACAATCAGGCACTCTCACACACACTCCCACAATCAAATACGCATTCAATATCGCACAATTGTAATTCCACACATTATCTGTCTCTGTCGCACACACACACCCTCACTCTCACATACTCAGAAACACATACGCACAGACACACACCAACATCCACACACACAGATTATGTCACACACTGAAAATATCATACATCCAATGTTTCACATACATTGACACAGTCTTTCTCTATCTCTCACAAATACACACACACAGAGATTCACATACTCACTCACGCAGACTCACAAAACGCTCTCACACTGACTCAAAAGTTCTCACAGCAAAGCAATCATGTGCGTTAAAAGGTACTGAAAAATATACATTCCGATACACTCTTCCTCTCTCACACTCTCACTCCCACACACATTCATACATCCTCTCAAAAGCTATCACTGTCACACACCCTCTCCTCACACACACACACACACACACATACATACACAGTCACACAATCACACACTTTCTCACACAATTTCCAACTCACTTTCTCAATCTCACAAACACCCACTCGTACGCAGATGCTTTCAACACACTGAAACACACACACACTTACAGGCACACAAACATACGCTCCCGGAATCATAAATACATAATGTCACAATCAAACTGATTCACACAATCTCCTTCGCACATAATCCCTCAATGCTCTCTCTCACACTCTCTCCGTCACACACACAATCACACGTTCTCTAACACACAGTCATATAATCAAACTGCACCATCATACGGACATAGTTACACACTTGCTCAATCTCACCCTATGTGCGTGTGTATGTGTGTTTGTGTGTGTGTGAGAGAGAGAGAGTGTGTGAATGTGTGCGTGTGTACGCCTGTTTTATTTGTGTGTACATCTGTTTTCTGTGCGAGCGTTTTGTGTTCGTTAATACCATGTGTGTGGGAGTGAGTCTGTTTGTGTGTGTGTGTGTGTTTTCCTGAGGGAGGGTGTTTTGAGGTAAAATTTCAACCATGATTTCATTGGATGGCGGGTAGGCTCCAACGACAGAATGGCCTCCTCATTGCCCACTTATTTAACCCATTACTCACTTTCAGGCAATCTATATGTCCGAATTGGGGATAGAGAAATGGCGGACCTATTTCCCACAATCCACTGCGGATGGGAGGACCATTTATCAGTGACACGGGCCGCACTGCACTCTGGGATGTTTAATCGACCGGACTTGCGCAGCACTATCACCTGTTTACATGCAGCTGCTTTTCATTTTTCATGGAGTTATTATTATTATTATTATTATTATTGTTTACCTGCGCAGCTGGGCAAAGCTCCAGTCCGCTGTCCATTCTGAAGAGTAGCTTCTTCCTTTCGGCTTTGTTGATATAAAATAAACGTCTGCAGTGAGGTCAGAGGTCATGGCTGCCGATCTCTGGCCGGAGTTTCCATTAGTAAAAGTGGCCGGTCGAAGGGTTCGGCAAGAGTTAACATTGGGAGCACCAGAGAGAGAGAGTTGGTGAGACAAGACTTATAATAACCCCTAGCGTGATGGAGAGGAAACGACAGCAAGTGCAGTCTCTCTTCCAAAGCCCTGTTCAGTTGGTAGAGAGTCTGGGAATGCCTTCAAATATAAACTTCAACTTCTAACTTCACCAACAACAAGAATCATTCACTCTACACAGCAATTTTACTCTCCATTCCACATACTTAACCTGATATGTATGCTTGTGTATTTGAGCGAGAGTGTATGTTCTTGTGTGAGGGCATGCCTGTGCCTCTCCTACCTGTATGCTATCATATATGTGTTCCTGCGCCTATGAGCGTGTGAGAGAGGGGGGGCGGGGAGGTTGGGGGTGGGGTGGGGGGGGGGGAGGTGGGGGGGGGGGGGTTGATGGTGGGGGGTGTTGGGGGCGGTGGATATGGCTGTATGTGTATGAGTCATTGTGTATATGTGAGCATGTCTGCGTGTGATGTCCTGTATATATGTGTTTTTTTTCATTCGATCATGTTATCTGGGTATCACTTGCCAGGCCTAATTGCCTTTGTTCAGTGCGCATTTTTGAGAGTCAACTCCATTGCTGATGGATCTAGAGTCACATGAGGAAAAGATCAGTTCAGGACAGTTGATTTCCATTCAGAAAACTGGGGGGGTGGGATTGTGCTGTTTTTATGCCAAGCGACAATGGCTTTATGGTCATCATTAGAATTGTAATTCCTTGAATTCAAATTCTAAACCAGGCCCCCAGAGCATTTCCCTGGGTCTCTGGATTGCCAGTCCATTGACAGCACCACTACGCTATCACTTTCGTTTGTGTGTGTGTGTGTTTGTGTTTATGTTTTTGTTACTGGGTGAGTGTGTGCTTTTTTTTGCATGTGTGTGTGGGTGCTTGTGTGCATGTGTCGTATGCGTTTTGTATGTGTCTGTTTTTTTTTGTGAGGTTGCGTTTGTTTGGTCTGTGTGTTTGTGTGCCTGTGCATTTCTGGGACTGTGTGCAAGTGTTCCTGAGTGTGTTTCTGTGCCTGTGACTGTGTGCATGTGTGCGCATTTGTGTCCGTGTTTGTGCTTCTGCCTGTGGGCGTTTGTGTGCAAGTGTCTACTTGTGTCTGTGTGCGTGTGTGTGTGTTTGTGGGTGTGTGTGCGTGCTTGCATGTATGTGTGTTTGCGCACATGTGTCTGTGTCAGTCCGAAACGAGGGAAGAAGTCCTCTTTGCTGTCTTTTCTATTGAACAGTGTGCACGCTAAGACAAGCCTGGATTCCTGTGTGTATCAGAGTAAAGTGGGGTTGGAGGCAGTGCTAATCGAGCTTGCTCCTGTTGTTAATGACTTTCCAATCACTTGCGGCTCCCCCTCCCTTCACCCGTGCTACAGTCACATCACATTCCTGGGCAACCTGTTGGGAGGGTTCAGGAGGTGTTCAGATATTGTTCATAACGGGAATGTTACTAAGTGTACAGTGAGAATTCCAAACCATGGACAGACGACAGGAGGATTGTTAAGGATGAAAAAACCTTGATAACTGGCAAACGATGGATGGCCATTATGTGAATGTCCGGAAGTCAGTTACTTGAACAAACGAAAAAATACCCCGAGGCAAAAGATCCCAATCCAGCAAAAAAGGTACAGTGTTCAGCAGTCATTTCAGGCAGTGATAAGGTTTAGTACGTTTTATCTGTTATTAAGTGTTTTCATTACAGAGAGGCAAGCAAACTTAGTCAACGATGCAAAAAATAAAAATCATCTCTCATTTTTCATCTAGAATCTTCAGGCCTGGACATTTTCAAACACCATCTTTGGAGCGCAAAGGTGTGACCTGTTTCTGTTGTACACTTCAAAAAACCTATTCCTTCCACTGCATCAAAGACCGTCCCGTTATTTATTTCAGGCCTATTTACAAAAATATATCATTGGATGACTTAATAATTCTCAGTATCTCCTGAATCAAACTGATTACCTTGCCGCCAGCCTGATGTATAATTTCATTGCTTATTTCCCTTTCTACAGTGAACTCAGTAACGATTTAGGTCACTCCAAATGTGTTACTTGTTACTGATGGTTATGGCATTGGCGGGTCTAATCGTCGTTATATTCGATCTGATATTGAGAGACATTCCGACTGTTGATTGGGATCAGTTTTATTTACTGATGTACATTCCCATTTCTAACATTCAGGCCATACTGCTTTATGCAGCCACTGACTCTTCTGCATGTTTCTCCATCACTTGCATCTTTGATCGATTTATTGCCATTTGTTGCCAGAAGCTGAATGATAAAAATGTCAATGAGAATACAACAGCTGCGATGCTGGGAACTGTAACTGTGCTGATCTGTTTGAAAAACAGTTTCTAGTATTTCTTGTTAATGGGTGGGTACCAACTGATGAGCATCCCTTTGTTTTGTGCTTTAACAATCCATGTTACAGAATCTCGGGTTTGGATCACAATCCAGGTCCTACACAACATTTGTAACCCGGGGTGCCATTTGTCCTGATTCAGCTGCTCAACGTTTTCACCATCAGAAACAATTCAGTGACCAGCAGAGTCCGCAGGGGGTTCCACGATCACAGCAGCGGGAAGAGTCCCAGAGACCCTGGGATGGAGAGTCGAAGGAACCCCGTCATTTTGCGGTTTGCTTTCTCGGCCAATTTCATCCTGGTTTGGTCAATGTTAATGGTTTGTTCTATATGGTGGAGGATGTATCATTTGGAATATTATTCTGTATTTCTGCATTCTTTATGTTCAGGATTTAGCCTTCAAGCTTTAGCTTCTGTGTTCCTGCACAGACACTAATATTTATGCCGTTACCCCTACTATGTCTCAAAGACACGTCACAAATGAGGAAGGTTTACTGGATGCTGCAGAAAGGCTGTCGATGAGAAAATGATGACCTCTGGCCACATAATGATTTAAACATTTGCAAATGATGTGTCTCTATAGCTGGATGGCAGCTGCCACTCCCTAGCTCCACCATTCTACCACCCGTTACATCCTCTTCAGGGTCCTTAGCTCCTGTCCCACTGCAGAGCTGGAGAAAGTGGCACAGCACAGGAATTCTCACTGCCCCTGCATGGGAGCAGCAGGGTTTCCGCCAATCCCCTTGGCTGCTCATCATGTACTCCGCAAACTGAGACATGGTCAAAATCGTAATCACCATGGATTCCTGGATTCGAAGTGCATGAGCTCGAAATGCCTCTGGGAACTCCATCAGATGGCCACTTGTCTGCTGCTGTAGGTTCACATACAGAAGCCCTAATCTGAGACTATAGAGGCTCTTCCTCACTGTCCAAAGGATCATCCTTGTGACTGCCCTACCCCGCCGGGGGGCACTGTGATCAGAAAGCTCTGCCTCTAACAGCTCCTCCTTCACACATCTGCTGTGCTTATCACCCAGTGCTCCCCGACCTATGTTAACACTTGTCCCTAATGGAGTGGGATTCTCTGGGCTGCTGCCTGCTGTGAGAGATGACAGTGATGGCACATCCTCGGACACGCCTCCCTCTTCACCGTGTCTCAGCCCTGACTCCTCTCCTGAGAGTGGGACCCAGCTCAGGGACCTGTTATTTAAACATATATCAGATATGAGTTGAGGAGATTCAGAACATCCTTTTCTTTTCCAATGACTTTCCTCCAACTCTATCCCAGTGCTCCGTTTCTGCAACTCACTCCGCCCTCGATAAGCATGAACACAGTTTGGAGATACACAATTACCAGGACTGCTCGAGCTGCCCTTCCCAATTCGAACTCTATTCCTCACCCCGACAGCCCACAGCACCACCTGCACAACTGAATCAATATCGCAGCCCTGTGAACCTAGGAGGGTGTTCTTCCTGCCACCCACACGCTCCGTGGGCGGTATTCCAGCAATGTGCAGTGCCCTTGTCTGCGCAGATCCAACGGCACGGAGATATGTGGTCTCACCCCCAGTCCTCTGTTCCCTCGGGCAATGTGTGCTCTCTCTTACTGGAAGCACAAAAGGGAATAGGTGAATTGTTAGTTCATCGAGTAATGTTGTTTGGAGATTCTCCCAAGAGGTTTGTAATTTATCATTCTCATTGCAATCCTTCATGCTTAACATTGGTTGAATCTCCTTGGATATGGACAGATGTTCTTGCGGCGCTGGTCAGTACCATGCACTCAGTGTCCTCCCCAGGCCTGACATGTTACATGCAGCGATGCAAGTTTGCACGCTCAGGATGTTCATCTGACTCACTGTGGCAGAGTGCAGATTTATTTCGTGGGTGAAAGAAGGTTTGTATTGTGAGTGTTGAGTGCAGCAGCAGGAACTGTTCTCCATTCTCACCAGCAGAGCTCTGTGGGATGAAGCATTATCATTTTTTCAGTCAGTGTATTTTAGGGTTGAACAATAAAAGATTGTTACAGCAGGGTTCACAAAGACTAGAGTAGATTGACAAAATTGGAGTTGAACAGAGGACACGAAAAAGGCTTCTGAGTACACGATGGGAAATGATCTTCATGTGCCAGCTCTCACAGAATAAGAATGTTTCAGGCACCAGTGGCTTACAGTGGTCTGATGAGAATTGTCCCCTCTCAGGTCCTTTTCCGGGAGTATGTTCGGATTGGCACTGCTAAGCATCCATTCATTGAAGGCAGGACAGGGCAAACCCACCTCCGCACCCAACTCTTCTGGGAACAAAGCCGACTGCTCATCCTATCGGGAATGGAAAACCCACTCATACCCTGTCCACGTCTCTCTGAGATGGAGATATTGCAGCCATCTGGTTTGGAGGATGGTGCAGGTTTCTGAAGTCAGGAATTTTTCGGACTGGTGTTTTTCGAAACGAACACAAGAGACTGCTTCCGCCCCCGCTCCAACGAGATGTCACCCACCCCCTCACCCACCGCCATGTCTCTCTGTCCCTGTTCCTGGTTTATATTTCCTTATTTAGTTTATATTGCCTAAAATATTTCCTCTCATCATGTGTCACTTCACTCTTCTCTGCATCTTTCAGGTGCCTGTTCATTTCACCAGTGATGGTCCGTCCTCCTGCAGATTATTACTTTCCTCCTCGCTGTTTATTTACATTTCTCATTTTCTAAACATCTGTAATATTACTGATTACCGCTGTGTGATTAAGCCCAAGGCATTAACACTTACCAGAAGGGTAGTGGGACCAAAACTGAGACTGGGAACACTGTTGGACACTTGCTCGGAATCTTTCTGTTGCGGAACCAATTTCAATGCCTGGCTGTCATCAGCCTTTAGTCCCATGTGTTTCAAGGTCGCTAAAAAGTCTGTTCTGTGGCAATTTATGTTTCACATTCTTGAAAGGGCAGATAAATTGGCAAAGCTCAGGCAGGAGTAATCATATTATCATCAATTTTAAACAACCTGACGATTTCATTCCTTTAGCCTTTAGTCCCATGTGTTTCAATGTCGCTAAAAAGTCTGTTCTGTGGCAATTTATGTTTCACATTCTTGAAAGGGCAGATAAATTGGCAAAGCTCAGGCAGGAGTAATCATATTATCATCAATTTTAAACAACCTGACGATTTCATTCCGCCAATGCAGCCTGAACTGGCTCTCTTGAAGATCCAGGCTTCACAGGCAGCAACATATCATTTTTACCGGGGCTCCCAGTCTTGTCACTACCTACCAGACCAGCGTAAAGGAGGGGTGTCTTTTCAATGGCTGCAGGCCAAGGACTTCCTTGGGGAAGGGGGTGAAGTGACCTCAAGCAAGGCAAGAGGCTGCCGGGCGATGTCACCACTGGGGGAGGAGTCTGTCAAAAGGGATGTGTGTGGGAACATTTCGGTTTGTGTAAATGGCCTCAACATGGTCAGGGCTGAGCAGAAAGTCTCCAGAGTAGTTGAGGCCAGGTGCAGATGTGAGGGTGTGTGTGAGAGTGTGAGTGGTGATTCGCCCTGAATGGCAGTGAGTGAAATGCCAGTGAATGTGTGATGGTCTTGTGAGTGTTTAATGATAGAGTGATAAGATGGTGGCCTTACCCTGTTGGCAGGCGTGAGATCGCTCATTCTCCATCTCTCACTGGGTGGCCAATCTTTTCCGTGGAGCATTGGCACTGATCACCACTGCCACCCCTCCCAATCCAGAGTGGTGAGGTGTCTGCAGAACCTGCGGCAGAGTGGCGTTGGAGGACAACATAGTGGGCCACCTAAAGGCATTCCAGTCGCCGCTCACGGAACTCTTCTTGGCTTTCAGGGCCATGTCATCACTGGTGCAGTCCTGGTTTGCAAGCATTGAGAACAGTGTGCGCATCTGAAGATTAGATATGTCACCGGGAGTGAGGAAACAGTGTGTTAACAGCACGCCGGGCAATTCAGAGGCTGCCGACAAGCGAGATGGCGTGATTCCATATAGCATGAAAAACAGCCACTGTGGCCTCTGTTTTCCCACACGCTACGGCACTTAGCACAATCCTGTGGGGATTCTCCTCATAGAGGAGCAGAGGGAGAGCGAAATTGGGAGCGACACAGAGAGAGACAGAGAGAGGGGGAGAGCGAGAGAACAAACGAAAGAGGGAGAACAAAACAGAGAGAGGTAGAGGGAGACTGAGAGTGAAAAAAGAAACAGACAGCGATATTTAGAGAGGCAAAGTGAGATAACAGTCAAACTGAGCAAGATGCAAAGAGAGATTTCGACAGAGGGCCAAGTATTGCTGCAAAGAGAGAGAAGCTGCCGCACACACAAACTCACATATACACAGACACAAACACACACACAAAGAGAGAGAGAGGGGGGTTGTGTCGGGGGTGAGGAGGGAGAAAGGGCAACAAATAAGTGTGAGAAAGAAAGAAGCGCAAAGTGCAAAAGGGAGGGAGGGAGAAAGAAAAGAAGAGAGAGAGAGAAAATCACTGGGAGGCACATTGAGACAGAGAGAGGCAGAGATGGAGAGACACACAGAGAGAGAAAAACAGGCAGAGACAGAAAAAGAGAGTGAATGAGTCGGCAGAAAGAGGCAAAGATATACAGAGAAAGTGAGACAGTCCGTGAGGGGCAGAGAGAAAGCGACAGTGAGAGGGGAAGAGGAAGAGAGAGAAACAGAGAGAGAGAGAGAGTGATGCAGAAGCAGAGAAAAAGGGACACAGAGAGAGAGAGAGAGAAAGAGAGAGAGAGGGAGAGAGAAAGAGAGAGAAAGAAAGAAATACAGGCAGAGAGTATGAGAGAGCGACAGAGAGAAAAGAAAAGATCGAATGATTGTGTGACATCGAGAGACGAGAGAGAGAGAGTGTGCACGTGAATATAGAGAGAGATGGAACGGGAAGGAGAGAGGGATGAAGAGGGATATGAACACAGTGACTTTAAGAGACACAGTGAGACAAACACCGAGAAGAGAGATAGAGAGTGAGAGAGAGAGAGAGACTGAGAGAGAGAAAGAGTGAGAGAGAGAGAGGGAGAGAGAGAGAGGGAGAGAGAGAGAGCAGGAAGTGCACCGAAAGAGTGAGAAAGAGGGAGGAGGAGAGAGTAAGATTTGAGGCACAATGAATGAGACCAAAGGGAAAGAAGGAGAGAGAGAGAGAGAGAGAGAGAGGGAGAGAAATGAGATAGAGGCAAAGGGAGAGATAGTTAGGCACACGGTGTCAGAGAGAGAGGATGAGAGAGAATAAGACAGAACGACAACGTGAGTGATAGACACAGATAGAGATTTGGAGAGTGAGGGAGATAGAGAACAAATGAAAGAGAAAGTGAGATCAAGAAATAAAGGGAAAATGGAAGAGAGGGACAAACAGGCAGGCACAGTTAGAGAAAACGAAGCATTGAGATACAGAGAAAGAAAGAGATAGAGAGAAAGAAATAGAGAAAGGGACGTTAAGCAAGCGAGAAAGAGAAAGAAACCGAGAGTGGAAGAGGGAGAGATAGACTGAGAAGGAGGGTGAGAGAGTGATGCGGATAGAAGGAGATAGAGATGCAGAGAGAGAGTTAGAGAGAACGAATGGGAGACAGAGACATAGAGAGAGAAAAGAGGAAGAGAAAGAGACAGCGAGCGCAATAGAGTGAAAATGAAACAATGTGAGCTAGGGGCACAGAAAGAGAGGCACAGAGAGAGAGACAGACAGACAGAGAAACAGAGAAAGTGTACGAGAGGGGAAGTGAGACAGAGAGAGATAGAGAGAGAGAGATAGAGAGAGAGAGAGAAAGAGAGAGAGTGGGAGAGAGAGAGGGAGAGAGAGAGTAAGATGGCAGAGATACAAAAGGACAGAGATAGGTAAATAATTGTATGGAAAGGTAGACAGGTAGATAGATAGACAGACAGAGAGACAAACACACACATGCACACACACACACACACAGATAAACATATAGACTGGTAGATAGGTAGATAGACAGACAGACAGATAGAGAAGCAGAATGGCAGATAGAGGGAGAGGGACTGAGAAGGTAAGCAAGAGACGCGGAAAGACACACAGAGATACGTACACACATTGAGAGGCAGAGAAACGCAGTCACACACACAGACACAGACACAGACACACGCACACCCACACAGTTGGGAGAGAGTGATTGAGACAATAAGAGAAAGCAAATTTTAGAGTGAGAGAGGCAGAGAACAGGAAGGGAGAAGCACGTACACACAAGCACTAAGGCACAGACACAGAAAAAGGGAGAGAGAGGGCTGAGAGAGAAAAGGCCATCGAAAGGTAGAAGAGAGTGGGTGGGAGAGAATAAAAGGTTGAGGCAGAGAGAGAGAGAGAGATAGGTAGAGAGAATGAGAGAGTGAAAGAGGGAGAAGGGAGGCAGAGTGCATGACATAAGGCGAAAAAGAAAGTGAAAGCGGGAGAGCGTGAGTGACAGTGAGAGACAGAGAATAGAGAGAGAGACGAGGAAGCGCACTGAGAGATGGAGATAGAGGGAGGAGTAGAGAGTGAGAGTTGGAGATACAGCAAGAGAGACTGAGAGCTGGGCAAAGAGAGAGAGAGAGAGAGGGAGGCAAAGAAAGGGAGAGAGTTAGGCAGACAGTGTCAGTGAGAGACCGAGAGAGAATGAGACAGAGTGACAAAGAGGGAGATAGACGCAGAGAGAGAGTTAGAGAGAAAGAAAGATAGAAAGTAAGCGAGATAGAACGTAAGAGAGAGGAAGAAAGTGAAGGACAGAGGGAGAGACAAACATCCAGGTAGAGACAAAGAAGAACAGGCAGATAGAGAAAGGCACTGAAATAGTCAAAGGGAAGGTTAGCAAGCGAGAAAGAGAAATAAGCGAGAGTGGAAGAGGGAAAGAGAACAGGGACTAAAAGAGAGATAGACTGAGAAGTAGGGTGAGACAGTGATGTAGAGAAAGAGAGAGATTGATACGTAGATGGACAGACAGAGAGAAAGTGAGGGAGAGAGAGACATAAAGAGAGTAAAGTGGAAGAGATGGATACAGCGAGGGTCATAGAGCAGGAGGGAATAAGTGAGAGATAGAAGCACAGATAGAGAGAGAGGGATTGACAGAGAGTGACAGAGAGACACAGAGAAATAGGGTGCGAGAGGGGGTAGAGACAGGGAGAGATAGAGTAGCTGAGAGAGAGAGTGGAAGAAGGCAATTATCCAAAAAAGCAGAAATAGGTAGAGAAATAGATAGACAGATAGACAGACAGGCAGACAGAGAGACAGGCGTAGAGGGAGAGTGACTGAGAACGTGAGCAAGAAAGGCGGAAAGACAGACAGAGATACACACATATTTGAAGAGGCAGATAAACGTCAGGGAGAGAGATAGAGAAGCACCGACACACACAGAGAGAAAGAGAGAGAGAGAGAAAGATATGGAGAGAAAGAGACAAAGGGAATTTTAGATTGTGAGAGGCAGAGGAGAAAGAAAGCGAAACACATGCACAAACAAGCGTAGACACCCACACAGAAATAAAGAGAGCGCTGAGAGAAAGACTGCCATTGAAATGGAGGAGAAGAGAGAGTTGCTGGGAGAGAAAGAGAGAGTGAGGCAGAGAGAGAGAGAGAGAGAGAGAGAATGAAAGTTTGAGAGCGGAAGAAGGAGACAGACTAATTGTGTGTCATAGGGTGAGAGAGAAAGGGAGCAAGAGAGAGAAGGGGGGATACAGATAGTGAGAGAAAGAGAATAGTGAGTAGGCGTAAACAAACCGACTGAGGGAGGCAGTGGGATTGGAGGGAGTGAGATTTAGAGTCACAGTGAGAGTGACACAGAGAGAGAGGGAGAGAGGGGGAGAGGGGGAGAGAGGGGGAGAGAGGGGGAGAGAGGGGGAGAGAGGGGGAGAGAGGGGGAGAGAGAGGTTGAGAAACGTGGGAAATGAGAGAGCAGGAGAGAAAAGTTAGAGAGAGGCCAATGAGAGAGATAGAGTTAGACAAAAAGTGCGAGAGCGAGACAGAGAGAGAGACAGAGAGGGAATGAGACAAAGAAGCAAAGTGAGAGGTGGACGCAGAGAGAGATAGAGATGGGGTGGGAGGCAGAAAGTGAGAAAGAGAATAAAATTGAAAGATAGAGGGAGAGACACACAGACAGGCTGAGGCAGAGAAGAAGTGGCAGAGAGAGAGAGAGAGGTAGACCATTAAATAGACAAAGTGCAGTTTAGCAAGCGAGAAAGAGAGAGAAAGCGAGGATGAAAGAGGGAATGAGAACAGAGAGACAAAGAGAGAGAGTCTGAGATAGATACGCAGATGGAAAAAAGAGAGCAAGAGAGGGAGAGAGACACATTGAGAAAGTAAAGAGGGAGAGAAAGAGGCAGCGAGAGCCATGGAGCAACAAGAAAACAGTGAGAAATAGAGACACAGCACAGAAAGAGCTCAAAGAGACAGAGGGCAGAGGGGCGGAGAGTAAGACAAGCATCCAAAAAGAGATAGATAGATCGATAGATAGATAGATAGATAGATAGATAGATAGATAGATAGATAGATAGATAGATAGATAGATAGATAGATAGATAGATAGATAGATAGATAGATAGATAGATAGATAGATAGATAGATAGATAGATAGATAGAGAGACAGACAGACAGACAGACAGACAGACAGACAGGCAGACAGACAGACAGACAGACAGACAGACAGGCAGACAGACGGGCAGGTCGATGGGGAGGGACTGAGAATGAGAGCAAGAATGGCGGAAAGTCAGGCAGAGATACACACACACAAATTGGAAGAGACAGATAAACGTGAGAGAGAGATAGAGAAGCACCGACACACACACACACACACACACACACACACACACACACACGGAAAGAGAGAGAGAGAGAGAAAGATGCAGAGATAGAGAAAAAGGGAATTTTAGATTGTTAGAGGCAGAGGACAAAGACAGCGAAACACACGCACACTCAAGCGTAGACACCCACACAGAAATAAAGTGAGGGCTGAGAGAAAGACGGCCATCGAAAGGGAGAAGAAGAAAGAGTTGCTTGGAGAGAAAGAGAGGGTGAGGCAGAGAGAGAGAGACAGAGAGAGAGAGAGAGATAGAATGAAAGTTTGAGAGAGGGAGAAGGAGAGAGACAGAGTGTGTGACATAGGTTGAGAGAACATGAGAACGAGAGAGGGAGGGGTATACAGATAATGAGAGAAAAGGAATACAGAGTGAGGCGTAAATACACCGACTGAGGGAGGCAGAGGGATTGGAGGGAGTGATATTTAGAGCCACAGTGAGAGCGACACAGAGAGGGAAGGGACAGAAGGAGAGAGGGGGGGCGAGAGGGAGAGACTGGAATAGACAGGCACAGTAAAATTGGAAATGAGAGAAGGGGAGAGAAAAGTGAGAGAGAGGCCAATGAGAGAGACAGAGTTAGACAAAAAGTGCGAGAGTGAGACAGAGAGAGAGAGGGACAGAGAGAGAGTGCGACAAAGAGGCAAAGTGAGAGGTGGACGCAGCGAGAGATAGAGATAGGATGGGAGGGAGAAAGGGAGAGAGAGAATAAAAGGGAAATAGAGAGGGAGAGACATACAGACAGGCAGAGGCAGAGAAGAAGTAGCAGAGAGAGACACTGAAATAGTGAAAGGAATGTTTAGCAAGTGAGAAAGAGAAAGAAAGCGAGGTTGGAAGAGGGAAAGAGAACAGAAAGACAAAGAGAGAGACCGACTGAAAAGGAGGACGAGAGAATGAGGCAGAAAGAGAGAGATGGATGTGCAGAAGGGAGATAGAGAGAAATAGAGGGAGGGAGAGACATAGAGAGAATAACGAGGAAGAGCAAGACACAGCATGAGCCAGAGAGTGGGAGGGAAAGATTGAGAGATAGAGACAGGGTGAGAGAGACATAGAGACAGAGAGAGAGAGATAAATTGGGTGAGGCAGGCAGACAAACAGGTTGTGCGAGAGGGGAGAGAGACAGAGTGGCAGAGAGAGAGAGGGAGAGAGAGAGAGAAGACAGTGAAACATAAGGACAACGATAGATAGATAAATGAAAAGATTGGATGACAGGTAGGCAGGCAGGAAGGCAGATGGACAGGCAGACAGACAGCAAGGCAGATACACAAATAGAAATAGCGATAGATAGATAAACAGTTAGATAGATAGATAGATAGATAGATAGATAGATAGATAGATAGATAGATAGATAGATAGATAGATAGATAGATAGATAGATAGATAGATAGATAGATAGATAGATAGATAGATAGATAGATAGATAGATAGATAGATAGATAGATAGATAGATAGATAGATAGATAGATAGATAACAGGCAGACAGACTGAATGTCAGTTTGAGGGAATGGAACTGAGACGGAGAACAAGAGAGTCGGAAAGACAAACAGAGGTACACACAGAGATTGAAAGAGACGGAGAAACGTGAGAGAGAGAGAGAGAGAGAGACACAATGACACACGCACATACACATGGACACACATGCACACTCAGTGTGTGTGTAAGTAAGAGAGAGAGAGAATTGGAGAGAACTAGACAAATTAAATTTTAGGTTGTGAGAGGCAGAGGAATCAGAGAGAGAGAAACACGTACACACACTAACGGAGACACCCACACAGAAAGGGAGAGAGAGAGGTCTAAGAGAGAGAAGGAGATCGAAAGGGAGAAAAATATGGAGTTGCTGGGAGAGAAAGAGAGGGAGAGGCAGGAAGGGAGAAAGACAGAGTGAATGAGAGACTGAAAGATGGAGAAGTAGAGAGGCAGAGTGTGTGACATGGATCGAGAGAGATTGAGAGAGAGAGAGAGAGAGAGATTGAGAGAGAGGGATGGAGATAGTGAGAGAAAGAGAATAGAGAGAGATGCGTAAATGTATTGAGTTGAGGAGACAGAGGGAGATGGATGGAGTGAGATTTAGAGACACATCGAAAGGGATTGAGAGAGAGAGAGAGAGAGGGAGAGAGAGGGGGGGAGAGATGCAGAGAGAGACGTTGAAAAGGAGGTGCAGAGAAAAGAGCGAGAGAGGCATAGAGTGAGACTGGGTTAGACACAAATTGTGAGACCGAGACAGAGAGAGAGAGAGAGACAGAGAGAGAGACTGAGAGATACATTGATAGAAGAAGAGAGAGAGGGGAGAGACAGATAGAAGGAGAAACAGAGACAAAGGGAAGGTTCGGGCGTGAGAGACAGAGAAACACACACGTAGACACTGACATCGGACAGAGAGAGAGAGCTGAGCGAGACAGGGAGGTCGAAAGTAGAGAATTGATGGGAGAGAAAGAATGGGTGAAGCAGAGAGATAGAGAGAGGGAGAGAGGCAGATAAATTAAGAGAGCAGGAGGCGGAGAGAGACAAATGTGTTACATAGGGCGGGAGGGAAGGAGAAAGGGAGGGAGTCATAGGGAGGAAGATAGAGGGAGAGTTAGATAAATAGCGGGAGAGACACAGAGAGACAGAAAGAGAGAGATAGACAAGCAAAAGAGAGAAGGGGAGAGAAAAGACAGAGAGGCAAAGAGAGAGACAGAGGGAGACATGGTGTGTGAGAGAGAGAGGGAGGAACAGAGGGAGATAGAGTGAGAGAGAGAGAGGGAGAGAGAGCGAGAGAAGGAGAGAGAGAGGGAGAGACAAAGTGACAGAAAAAAAAGAAAGGGAAAGAGAGAGCAATAGACAAGAAGAGGCAACAAATAGGCAGAGAGAGGGAGACAGACAATGAAACAGACAAAGAGAAGTATATCAAGCGAGGAAGAGAGAGAAGGCGAAAGTGAAAGAGGGAAAGAGAACCGAGAGACAGAGACAGAGTGACTGAGAAGGAGGACGATAGCGTGCGGCACAGCAAGAGACACGGATTGACACGCAGAGGGAGAGATAGAGATAAAGAGGGGGTTAGAGCGACAGAGAGAGTAAAGAGGAAGAGAAAGAGGCAGCGAGAATGATACAGCGTGAAGGGAAGTGAGAGAGATGGAGACACTGCGAGAGAGGTACAGATAGAGAGAGAGAGTCAGAAAAGTATAGAAAGTTAGCGAGAGAGGTGGAGAGAGATAGATTGACAAAGACAGAGAGAGAGAGAAGGAAAGAGAGAAACAAAAATTCATGAGAGAGATAGATAGACAGACAGACAGACACAGTGAGGGAGAGGGAAACAAAAGGATAGAGAGACAGATAGAGAGAGAGAGAGTGTGGGAGAGAAAGAGATAGTGGGGAAATGAGAGGGAAGAAAAAGAGTCAGGATGAGCGAGAGCCAAGAGAGAGAAAGAGAGAGGAAGAACGAGGTAGAGAGAGAGTGAGCGTAAAAAACAGAGAGACAGATAACGAGTTCAAGAGCAACAGAGGAGGAAAGGGAGAGACGCAGCAAAAGGGAGGGAGTGAGATGTGCACGGAGAAATAGAGAGACAGGTAGCTGGGGAGAGAGAGAGAGAGAGAGAGAGATTAATAGTGAGATAGATTCACATTTGACTGTGGTGTGGAATCAGTTTTTGAGGGATTTTGAATATTTCCAGATAATTTATTAGTTGAATTTAGTAATAAATTGTCACCCTTAACCCACTATAATCGCACAACTGAACGTCCACAGTTAAAGAGGACAGTTACACCACAGGGGTTAATAGAACAGCTTGGAGAGAGGCACTCTAACATGTGGAATTCAATCAATACATGGTAACAGGCAAGTGACGGATATCACTGAAACAATAGGAGATCTAGATGAGGGACTGATGGTGATTGAGTGGACAGCATATTATCTGGGTGAATACAGCTCTTGTTTTTTTTTATTAGTTAATTAATTTGATAAGTAGAGTCCAGTCCTTGGATCCTGGGATCTCCATTTAAAAATAAACATTTTGTATCACTGTACACAAAGTCATTATCTCTTTGTTCATATATTTTAAAAAAACAATTTGAACAATGTTGCAATTTCAACGTCCCTGAGGTTATCCCGCAGGGTATAAATTAGAGGCTTTGGGAGTGTATCACCTCAGCGTTTAAGGCATAGAGATTACCTGCAGCACAAAGGGGCACATCACTTCTCACTGAAACGATGGAACCAATTGATGAGGCTGAGGAAATATTCTACACAATCCTTGCTGTTATAGGTGTTCCTAGTGAGTGACCATACCTATTGAAGTTGTCTCAATCTGTATGCGAGCGGCTCTCTCATTTAAACTGTGACTGAAAATATTACATGCTGATCTGGTGCTCACTGTCATAGACACACGGAATCAGCGATATAATTTGCTGCATTAAAATGTATTCAATGTCTCTGCGGCTTTATTAAATTTTGTCAAATGAAAATAATCCTTTGCTGTAAACTCGCAGGCTCTCTGATGAATTATGTCCTAGTATTCAGTGGAAAATTGTGTAATGTTAAAATAGACCTTAGTGAAGGCAAAATCTCTGAAGGAATATTTAGTGGGAGTCAGAAGAAAATCACCATGAGTGTGGGTCATTAATCAAGTGGAATACCTGGCCCCAGTCACCACTCTTTCACGGACAGTGCCTGCTCATGTCAAATTGTCCTAAGTGTGTGCTAGTAACCAGATTGGAAAACGTCATTCCAGTGACCATATGTTTCTGGGTCTATCTGTTAATGTCAAATTGTACTAACTGTGTGTCACTAACCAGAATGGAATACCTGGCTCCAATCAGCAATCTTTCACTGACTTTATCTGTTAGTGTCAAGTTGTCCTAAGTGTGTGTTAGTAACCACAGTGCAATACCTGACTACAGTCACCAATCTTTCAATTAATGTATCTGAAAGTGTCAAATTTTCCTAAGTGTGGGTCATTAATCAGAGTGGAATACCTGGCCCCATTATTTATGTATTACTGGGTCTATCTGTCAGTGTAGCATTGTACTGAGTGTGGGTCATTAATCAGAGTGCAATACCTGGCCCCAGTGTTTATGTGTTACTGGGTCTATCTGTCAGTGTAGGATTGTACTGAGTGTGGGTCATTAATCAGAGTGGAATACCTGGCCACAGTCACCACTCTTTCACTGACTACCTGTTAGTGTCAAATTGTTCTAATTGTTGGTTAGTAACCAGGGTGGAGTACCAGACTCCAGTGACCCTATATTTCTGGGTCTTTCTGTTGGTGTCAAATTGTACTAAGTGTGGGTCAGTGATCAGAGTGGAATACCTGTCCCCAGTAAACATGTATTATTGGCTTTATCTGTCAGTGTAGAATTGTACAGAGTGTGGGCCGTTAATCAGAGTGGAATTCCTGGCCCCAGTCACCAGTCTTTCACTCACAGAATCTGTTAGTGTCAAATTGTACTGAGTGTGTGTTAGTAACCAGAGTGGAATAAGTGACCCCAAACAACATTTATTTATGGTTATATCTGGCAGTGCAGAATTGCACTAAGTGTAGCTCCCCTCTCATTCTATTAAACTCCAATGAGTACAGGCCCAATCAAATCAATCTCCCCACATGAAATAAGTCCCTCCACATCAGGCACCAGCCTATTGAACGTTCTGTGGGCTGCGTCCACTTCCATCGTATCTTTCCTCAAATAAAGGGACCAAAATTGTTGACATTAATCTAAGTAAGTGCCTTGTATAGTTCTAGCATGACTTCACCATTTTTATAATCCATTCCATTTGAAATTAAAGCCAACATTGTATTTTCCTTCACTATCAACTGCTGAAATTAACGTTTCCATATTCATGTACGTGGGCACCCAAATCCCTCTCTGCTGCAGCTTTCTGCAGCATTTCTCCATTTAAGTAATATTGAGCTCCTCTATTCCTGCCAACGTGCATAAACCCACGATTTCCGATAATATATGCAATCCCCCAAGGTCTGCCAACTCACTTAACATTTCTATATACCCCTGTAGGCCCTTTGAGTCTTCTTCACCACTTGCCTTCGCAGCAGTTTGTGTGATAACTGGAAATTTGACGATAACACATTAACTTCCATCATATAAGCCATTAATATATATTGTAAGTAACTGTGGTCCCAGCACTGATCCCTGTGGCGCTCCACTACTTAGAGTTTACTGTTCTGAAAATGCCCTCCTTATCTCAACTCTCTGTCATCTATTAGTTAGCAAATCCTCTATCCATGCTAGTGTACTACCCCCAAGAGCATGAGCTCTTATCTTATTAAGCAGCCGTGTGTCTGGTACCTTATTGAACGCCTTTTTGGAAATACAAGAATATTACTTATTCTGTTTCCCCTTTATCCATTCTGCTTTTAACTTTCTCAAATAATTCTAATAAATTTGCCAGGCATGATTTCCCCGTCATCAAGCCATGCTAACTTTGCTTGATTATAATATGTATTTTAAATGCTCTGCTGTCACATTCCTTGTAATAGACTTTAACGTATTCCCAATAGTGCATGTTAAGCTATTTGGTAAATTGAAATTTCCTAATATGATTACCCTTGTACACATCTCTGAGATTTTCCTACATATACGCTCCTCTAGCCTCCCTGACTCTTTGGAGGCATTCAGTGCACTCCCAGCAATATGATTGCCTCCGCTAATTAAGTTCTCTACAGATGGCCCCATTTGAGGAACCTACTAATTTACCATCACTCCTTATGGCATTAATTTACTTCTTCATCAATCGTGCAATGCCAACTTCCATTTTAAACGCCCACCACCAAGTCGCCATCAGCCCCCTGTCATGGCTGAACATTCTATACACTGGAACATTGAGCTGCCAGTCCTGCCCTGCCAACAACCATGTCTCTGTGATAGCAACAATATCATATTCCCATGTGTTAATCAGCACCCGCAATTCATCTGGCTAACTTTTAAGACTCCTTTCATTACAATAGCAGTGAACCAGCCTTGCATTATTCCCCTGTGCGTTAACAGGTCCACGTTTGGTCTGCCTTCCAGACTCACTTAGTTCCTCTTCTATATTAGGCTGTGCACCACCCTCTACTGTAACTTCACTCATTATTACATAAAAATACCGAATTAGTTTTACCCTCCCCCCACAACCCCAGCCCAACAACAATAGCAAACCTCCCTACAAAGATGTTGCTCCTGTGCCAGTTCAGGTGCAACCTGTCCGACATGTACAGGTGCCAACTTCGCCAGAAACATACCCTGATCAAGGAACCAGAAGGCCTCCCCCCCGCAACATTTCTTCAGCCACGCATTCATCTTCTCTATCTTCATATTCCTATACTCACTTTCACGTGACAAGCGGGCCATCCAGAGGTTGCAACCTTGGAAGTCCTGATTTTTCAACTGCTGCCTAGCTGCGCAAATTCATTTTGCAGGACCTCATTCCTCTTTCTACCTAAGTCGTTAGTACCAATGTGAACCATGATCTCTGAGTTTTCCCTCCCTCTTCAGAATGCCCGGCAACTGTTCTGTGATATCCTTGACCCTGGTACCAGGGAGGCAACATACCATCCTGGAGTCACGTCTACGGCTGCAGAAGCTCCTGTCTGCATCCCACACTATTTAGTCTCCTACCACTATTGCTCTTGCACTCTTACCTCTCCCCACTTGTGCAGCTGCGACACCCACAGTACCTGGAATTTGACTCTGGTTGCACTCTCCAGAGGAACATTCACCCTTACACTTTTGCAACACAGAAAAAGAGGGTTTCCTCATTACCTGCCTCGGGCTTTCCTCATTACATACCTGTGGCTTTCCTCATTACATGCTTGCCTCCCTTCTTCTGACTGGTGGTCACGCATTCCCGCACTTCCTCAAGCTGCTGAGTGACCGCATCTAAAAATGTTCTATCCACCTAACTCTCAGTCCCGCGGAAGCACTGCTGTGTCTCCAGCTGACGCTAACACTCTGAAAGCCATTGCTCAAGCTGGTGATCCAGTTGCACTTCCTGCACATGTGGTCATTCACATTGCAATGCGTGTCGAAGAATCCTCATGCAAATCACGTGACTGAGTCCATTTGCCTTGCGTTTTGTTTGATTTTTATATTAAAAAAACTATTTCCCTACATTTAAGCCAAGTAAAAAACGATTTAGCTTTTTTTCTGACAAAATAAAGTCAAATGCGGTGACTGTTACCTCCTGTAATGTAGTTTTAACGTGGAGAAAAAAGAAAACACCTTACTCACTAACTTCAATCCAACTCTCTCCCTTGTCCTGACATCACTACTTTCGAATTCTAGCACCGCCCAGTGCCTGTGTGAGGACAGGCTCCCTGACAGGTAAACTCCGCTATCGCTCCTTATACAGCCGCTCCGCTCCCTCACAGGTTATCTCCGCTATCGCTCCTTATACATCCGCTCCGCTCCCTCACTGGTAAACTCCACTGCACACTTTATACAGCCGCTCTGCTCCCTCACAGGTAAACTCCGCATCACTCTTTATACAGCCGCTCTGCTCCCTCACAGGTAAAACTCCACTATACACTTCATACAGCCGCTCTGCTCTCTCAAATGTAAACTCTGCATCGCTCCTTATACAGCCGCTCCGTTCCCTCAAAGGGGCACTCCGCTCCACACTTTATACAGCCGCACTGCTCCCTCAAAGGGGCAGTCCGCTCCATACTTTATAAAACCGCTCCGCTCCCTCACAGGTAAACTCCTGCTCTATATGCACCCGCTCCATTCTCGCTCTTTACATAGCCGCTCCGCTCCCTCACAGGTAAACTCCTGCTCTTTAAACACCTGCTCACGTCGGGCTCTTTTTTGTTGTTTCGCCTTTATTGTTAGTTTAATTTCCCCCTATCCTTAAATTACTAAATTTAATAATAATCAACAAGTGATTGTAACTCAGCTGCTAATTTCAATTTAAAAACAAAGATAAAAGCTGAAGTAGTCACCAGCCAGTTGCCTGCCTGTCCTCCTGTGCCCAAACTCTGATTTGGTGCTGAAATCCTGAGCTCCCTGTGAGGGTCAGACACGGAGAATGTTTAATCATTAATTTGCAGGCCCTTCTCCCCTCTCTCTGACAGTTAATTTACTGGGAATTGTGATCCTGTCCCGGGGAAAGTGCGGCCTCTCCACCTGCACCACTCGCTACCTGGTGGCCATGGCAACAGCGGATCTATTGGTCATTATCACAAACGTCATACTGAACAAGATCAATTATTATTATTTCCCACTGAGTTTCCTGGACGTCACTCCTGTTTGTCGTGTTCACGGGATCATACAGTTTGCAGCCATGGACTGTTCTGTCTGGTTCACCATCACTTTCTCCTTTGATCTATTTGTGGCCATTCGTTGCCAGAAGCTGAAAACAGAATATTGCACCGGGAAAACCGCGGCTGTGGTTCTAGCGACAACTGGTATCCTGCTCGGTTTAAAAAACATCCCCCAATACTTTACACTGGAACCTGGACAGATATTCGACAATGCACCCTGGGGCTGTGTGGCAAAGCCAAGCTTTTTTACTAATCCTGGATGGAATGGATTTAATTGGTTTCAGATGGTTTTAAACCTATTGCTCCCATTCGGTTTAATTCTGCTGATTAGCGCTCTGACAGTCAGACACATTTTAGTGACCAGTCGAGTTCGGAAGGGACTGAGGGCTCAGAGTAAGGGAGAGAATCGCAGTGACCCAGAGATGGAGAGCAGGAGGAAGTCTATGATTTTACTCTTCACTATATCCGGCTCCTTCATCCTCCTGTGGTCGGTGAATGTTATAAAATTCGTCCATATTGATCTGAGAGGGTTAATTATCCTCACCTATCCTGAATATATATTCCAACAAGTCGGATTTATGCTGCTGAAATTAAGTTGTTGCACAAACACATTTATTTACGCTGTGACTCAGTCCAAGTTCCGAGAGCAGATCAAGAAAACGGAAAATTATCCGGTAACATCAATTATTCAATTAATGAAGAAAAAAACCTAACTGTCAGACGCCTCAGCCAATCAGAGAGTTCCGGCCGTTGACGGACAGGCACTACCGCCAATGAGGAAGCTCTGCATGCTGACTGACAGTCGCACCACCCAATCAGGGCTCGCCACCGCTAACTTACAGCTGCTTGTGCCAATCAAGGCAATCAGCTCCATAGCTGACAGGTGCGGCAGCCAATGGAGCAGCATCAGATATTCATCCACAGCCACCTCAGCCATTCAGGGAGAATTGCTCGCTGAATGACAGCTACCTGAGCCAAAGTAAACTACCGGCTGACTGACAGACACTTCATCCAATCAGGGAGCTGCAGCCTCTTTGCCCAGAGTCACGTGGGGCAGTCAGGGTATTCTTCCTGTGAGCCGACATTCATCTCAACCAATCAGGGAGCGGCAACTGCTGACTGACTGACAGTTCAGCCAAACATAATGATAAAAACACAAAACTGCGGATGCTGGAAATCCAAAACAAAAGGTTCTGTTGAAGGGTCATGACGACTCGAAACGAAAACTCTTTTCTTCTCCACCGATGCTGCCAGACCTGCTGAGTTTTTTCCAGGTAATTATCTTTTAGTTCAGCCAAACAGTTCATTCCAACAGCTGACTGGCATCGGCTTCATCCAATCACGTTGCTGCAACCAGTGACTCACAGATAGATCAGCCAATCAGCGATCTTCACCATTTACCACAGAAGTATCAGCCCATCAGGGAGCTGAACACCATCACGGACAGCCGCATCAGCCAATCAGTAAGCACCGACCGCTGCCGTCAGCACATCAATTAATCAGACACTACAAACCATTTCCCACCATCTAGCGCGGAGTTTCGTTCAATAATAGCGTTCAATATTTGACTGATAGCTCCTCAAACAAATGGAGAGCCCCGAAGGTGTGAGGGACCCCTGCCCTGCCCGATTGGAGCGTTTCAGCATGAGAGTGACAGCTCTAATATCCAATCGGAGAGATGCAACAGCCCTGGAATTTCCTGGAGTGATGAAAATCCCGCTTTAAAATCCGACCATTAGCCGAGCACCTTGCTCACCTCAGCAAAACCTATCCCTGCCCACTTGGCGATTGACAGCAGCGTAAGCCAAAGGCTGAAATGCTTGCAGATCATTGGCCAATCGAAATCCGGCGTAATTGCTTCGATTCACAAAAGGTCACCAACAACCCACCGTCATGACGTCATGACGCGTGATCCTGGCTGGAGGTTGGTCAATGATCCTGAAAGCGGGGCGGCACTGGCAATTACGGCAGTGCAACTAAATTTCACTGATTCTAATTTAAGCTGGAACCGAAAGGCAGAAATTCAGAGATTGTAATAGGAGGGACACAGGTAAAAGGAAGGATCAAGTTAAATAACAGAATCACAGAACTGTTAGCAAGTTGAAGACGGCCATTTGGCCCATCGTGTCTGCACCGAATCTCTCAAAGAGCAACTCACCAAGTTCTATTCTCTAGCCTTATCCCCATAACCTGCACTTTCATCATTTTCAGATAACAGTCTAATTCCCGAAGGAATGCATCATTTCAACCTGCCTCCACCAGCTCTCAGTCACTGTTTTACAGATCCAAAACACTCGCTGTGAGAAAACATAATAGTTAATGTTATCAGTGCTTCTTTTCCTGATGACCATATTACTGAGCTTCCTCACCCTGAGTGGTTTCAAGAAAATGAACCCTTTCCCCTTGTTTAATAAGGATCACTCATGATTCTAAATAGACATATCAAATCTCCTCTCAGCCTTCTCTTCTTCAAGGAAAACAATCCTAACTTAGATTCAATGAGTCATAGGTGTCAACAGCACAGAAAAAGGCCCTTTTCGGCACATCGAGTCTACGCCGGTCAGACAAGTACTTGTCTATTCTAAACACATTGTTCAGCACCAGACCCATAGCCTTGTGCGCCACGGCATCGCAAGTGCACATCCAAACATACCTTACATGTTATGAAGGGTTCTGATTCAACCACCCTTTCAGGCAGTCTGTTACAGATGCCCAACACCATCTGGGTGAAAAAGTTGTTCCTCACATCCCCACTAAACCTCCTTCCCCTTACCTTAAATCTATGCCCACTGGTTATGGATCCCTCCAGCTACGGGATGAGCTCCTTCCTGTCTACCCCATCTATGCACCTCATAATTCTATACACTCAGTCATGTCCCCCTTCAATCTGCTCTCCTCCAGGGAAACAAAACCCAGTCTATTTAATCTAGCTTCATAACTAAAGCTCTCCAGTCCAGGCAACATCCTGGTAAATCTCCTCTGCACTCTCTCCAGTGGAATCACATCCTTCCCATAATGTGGATACCAGAACTGCACGCAATACGCTAGCTGTGGCCTGACCAGCGTTTTATATAGTTCAAGCAAAACCTCCCTGCTCTTATGCTTTATGCCTCATCTAATATTACATGTATCCCATATGTCTTCTTAACCATCGTATCGACATATTCCGCTACCTTAAGGGAAAGGTGGATATGCACACCCAGGTCCCTCTGATCCTCGCTACTTCCCAGGTACAATCATCGTGTACTCCCATGCCTTGCTTGTCCTGCCCAAGTGAATCACCTCACACTTATCCGGATTAAATTCGATTTACCAATGATCAGCCCATCTGACCAGCGCGTCTATATCCTCCTTTGTTCTGGGGCTATCTTGGGCACTGTTTACCACCCCACCAATATTCGTGTCATTCGCGAACTTAATGATCAACCAACCTACATTCAATTCTAAAACGTTTATATTTACCACAAACAGCAAGGGACCCAACACCAATCCCTGTAACTTCTCCAAGCACAAACCTGCAAACATTCTCCTGAATTTTATCTGTCCTCTTGACAGTAACATCACATTCCTTGCCCAGAGCTCGACGTAATACATCAACTAGAGTCCAAACTAGTGCTTTATACAAGTTGAACTAACTTCCTTGCACTTATACTCTATTTTACGATAAATACAGCCTTGCTTTAGTTAGTTATTTCTCAAAATATACTGCCACCTTCAATGGCTTGCCCCACTGCTCATACCCCCTTCAGAGATGTATCCTCCATTTTGTGCTTTCTCTCCTCATGTTCTCGCTACTAAAATGAATCATTTCGCATCTATTTGTATTGAACTTCAGCTACCACCTGCCTATCCATTCCACTAACTTTTCCATGCCCTTTGGAAATGCTATTCTATCCTCCACACAGTTCAAACATCTTCTGGTTTAGGAGCTTATCAGCTGAAATACCGATATACGTTTCTTTTCTCCCCATGTAATGTTTTCAAGACCAATACAGCAATTAGCTCTACTTTATATCCTTAATATTTGTTGTCATGACAAATTCACGATTTACAATAAATTTACCCGTCTGTGTGTTGGCTATCAAGTTAACTTTTACATGTCAGATCGAACATTATACCCTGTGGATCAGTTATTATGCCCAATAAAATAAACACGTAGAATTGTATTCCTCTGCATAGTGTCTGAAGCCCAACTTAGCAACCAAATGTCAATTTATGCTAGAGTGTATAATTGATCTTAATTATTTAGCATCTATTTGTAAAGGCACAAATATCACATTAATTTGGAACCAAAATACGTCATATAAAATAACTGTTTGCATTAGATAATAATTTCAAATAAAAACACACTCACGATTTGTTAATTGGTAAAAATGAAAACTTTTGACGACACAAACAGAAAAGCTGTTAGACCAATCAGCAGCTTATTAAGAGGAAGCAGTTATACAAACTGCAGCAAATCTGTTTGCACATCATATGATTCGAAAACATAGAAACGTTTTCTTTCGTGATGTTTGGAAAGCAAAATCATCGATGATGTCTTCAAATAATAAGCTACCAAATGTATCACTTTGGATGTACATAATTCTGTGGGCAGATTGCTATCTTTGCAGCAAACTTCAGCCAAATACATAGAACTCAGTCCTGGAGAACTGAGCAGAATTTGCCAAGTAAATGTTTGTGAACGTGTGTCATTCTTACTAACATATGTTCCTTTCAAAGCTTGTAAGCACTTCAAATTCTAGAATTTCAAAACTTACATATCCAAAAATGTAGATACTGACCTTGTGCCAAAGAGATAAAAAATCCGTGTGCAACTCGACCCGAGGCACAACTGATGCTGCCGTGCAGCTGGGACCAGCAGACTGCTGGATTTATACACGCCGTTTGCAAGTTAAACATTCAACATGGGACACATTTAAGCTACAGGAAATAATTATGTGGACAGCAGCAAGGGGATCTGAATGGAATCCTTCATTTTGTATAAATGTAATATTTATTACTAGTGCTTTACAGCATTTTAAAATTAATCATTGTTACACCTGCACAAATACATGAACTTATTATGACTAGTAACTTTGTAACGATGTAGATAAGAATGCATTTTGCATATTAGAATGAAAAGTCCATATTTGTAGTGTAACATGCCAGTTTCAACCGATTCTGTCCAAATACCGACCTCCCAGCCACCGACCGCCCGCCCCACACGCTTGAAAGCGTAAAATCGCGCCGGTCCGGAACATGCACGGACCAACTTTTCAGGACTAAGCAGGATGGAGGCCTGGAAGAGCTCATGGACATTGGGAACGATTAAGAAGTTTGGTGATGGTGGTTTCCTGAGCACCATATGCTGCTGATTATATCAGCCATCGTTGAAATGGACCCTCCAGCAGTTGTCGCATCGATCGTTTGGTCTCCTCAGCAGCAGTCACATCTCTCAGGTGGTCTCTCCAGCAGTAGTTACAAAACTCGGGTGGTCTCTCCAGCAGTAGTTACATAGCTCGGGTGTTCTCTCCAGCAGTAGTTACATCACTCATGTGGTCTCTCCAGTTGTAGTTACATAACTCGGGTGGTCTCTCCAGCAGTAGTTACATAGCTCGGGTGGTCTCTCCAGCACTAGTTTCATAACTCGGGTGTTCTCTCCAGCAGTAGTTACATCGCTCGAGTGGTCTCTCCAGCAGCAGTCACATCGCTGAGGTGAACTCTCCAGCGATATACAGCTGAAGTGGACTCGGAGCATGTCGTTTGGCAAAAGCAAAGCTTTGCAATCGGGGCATGTGTGAAGGGCAAACGACAAGCATCCATAGAAGCCTTCTCACATGAGGCTCACAAGCACTCGGGCAAAGGCTGATTCGTCCCTGTGTGCACAAGCTTCTAGGTGGCATAGACCAAGCCTGGGCTGTCCCCCTGAATATAGGGAGTGTGCTCATGAACAAAAATTAGGAAAAAGAATGAGAACACTCAAGCCCGGCGTGGAAAATCCCGGCTTCTCTCTCAAACCCACACACACACAGATACACAAACATATACTCACTCAATTACACACACAAACACACACACACACACACACACAAACACGCACACAATAACATGCAGCCATAGATGTTCACTCGACCTCACACTATTAAATAGTCAAAAACACTTTCTCCAACATATGCACTATCTCGCTTGCAATCAGTCACAGTATCATACACTCCCACTGGCCCTCATACACTCACCCTCCCACACACGCACTCACAGACACATTTTCACTCACGCACTGAAATCTCGAGCTCACTCAATCTGACACTGTGAAAACGTCACGCATTCTCTCTCTCACACACACACACACTATGATAAACTGAAGTACACTCACACTTTTCCTCACAATCACACACACACATTCTCTCTCACACATTTTCACGAAATCTCATGCTCACACAATCCAACACTGTCCACAGCTCTCTATCTCTTTCTCTCTCTCTCTTTCTCTCTCACTCACACACAGGCAGACACTCACAGACACTCTGTATTCCACATTTTTCTCTCACAGACACAGGCATTCACTCGCTTCCTCACACACATTCACAGGAGCACTCACACAGTAATCTCAAGCACAAACTCACTCCGTCATACACGCACACTCCCAGAATCAAATACTCATTCAATAGCACACTATCACAACGCCACACATTCTCTTTCATCCTCACACACACACTTTCACTCACAGAGACTTATACGGACGCAGACACAACCCAACAGGCACACACACAGATTCTGCAACACAGTCACATAATCATACACTCAATGTCTCACACACATTGACACTCTCACTCTCTATCTCTGACAAACAGGCATACACGCAGATTCACATCCTTATTCACACAGCCTCACAAAAACTTTTCAGTTCTCACACTTGGACGTATTCACATATCACACTCACTCACAAATTCTTGAAGCGAAGCACTCATGTGCGTCAACAGGGAATCCCAAACACATTCAGAAACACTCTCCGTCTCTAATACTCTCACTGACATGCACATTCACACATTCTCTCAAGCGCTCTAAAAGTCACACACCCTGCTGCCCCACCATACACAGAAACGCATTCGCAAAATCACGCACTCTTTCACACAATTACAAACTCAATTTCGCAATCTCAAAATGACACACTCATACGCACAGACTATTAACACACTCATACACCCACATTAGCACATACTTCCTGAATCACAAATACACAAACTCATAGTCATACTGACTCACAAGCTCTCCCTGCACACTCTCCGTCACACACATACGCACTCACAGGCTGTCAGATACAAAGTAATATATTCGCAGCGCACTCTCACACACACACAGATACACAATTGCTGAATCTTACCCTGTGTTTGTCTATGTGTGTGTGTGTGTGTGTTTGTGTGCTTATGTGGATGTGTTTTTTGTTTGTGTGTGTGTTTTATGCACGTTAATATCCCGAGCGTGTGAGAGTGAGTCTGTTTCTGTGTATGTGTGTGAGTGTGAGTGCTTTCAGGCAGAAATTCAACCATGAACTTATTGGATGGCGGTCTGACTCCAATGCCCGAATGCCCACCTCATTCTCCCAATTACTTAATTCATTACTCACCTTAAAGATTTCTATTTGTCCTAATTGTTGATACTGCAATGGCGGCAGCTGTTCCCGCAATCCAGCGCGGATGGGAAAGCCATCTATCAGTTAGCAGGGCAGCACTGCACTCTGGGAGACTGCACCGACTGCACATGCGCAACAATATTGGTGCTTCTCATTTTTCATTTAATTATTATTACTATTATTATAATTATTTAGCTCCTCGACGGGACAGAGTTCCAGTTCCTTCTCCAATCTGAAGAGTCGATTCTTCCTTTCTCTTTGTCGATTTAAAATAAATGCCTGCAATAAGACACTGAAACCAGGAGGCCATTGCTGCCGACCTGTGGCTGGGGTTCGACAAAGGGCAGCGGTCTATGAAGCGGGTGAGCAAGAGTTAACACTAGGAGGACCAGAGAAAAACAGGAGGACCAGGCGAAGTTTAGAGCGGCACGTAACGGTTAGGAGGTGAAATGACAGCAAACGCAGTCTCCCTCTTCCCAAAGCCCAGTTCAGTTGGCAGAGGCAGGAGGAAATGTCTTCAAATATGAACTTCAGCTTCTAAACTCAACAACAAATAGAACCATTCACGCTGCACAGCAGAATTACTCTCCATTCCCCCCATTATATACGCCCTTATCACATCAACTGTGGTGGGAGATAGTTTTAGTCGTTTCCTGTTGAAAGATTCCAGATATCAAAAGCGATTAAGGGCTTTAGAAATAGGAGCAGCAGAAGGATACTAGGGTCCTTGAGCCTACTCCGCCATTTAATAAGGTCATCGCTGATCAAATTGTGCCCTTAACTCCAAACCTTTGCTCCATTTCCATATCTGCCCCCCAACCCCCACCCCACCCCCCCCCCCCCCAACCCCACCCCATTGCCACCCCGATTCCTTGTCGATGAAAGCTCTGCCTAGCTCAGCTTCGTATATAATCAATGACCCGGATTCCACTGCTCACTGGGGAAGGAAATTAATGAATCAGGGAAACAAGGAATTCCTCATCATCTCCGTTTAAAATGTCTGACTCATATTGTTAATTTGTGCCACTAGTTCTGATTCCGGCACAAAGGGAAACATCCTCTCAGCAGCCACCCGGTCAAAGCCTCTCGGAATAATATCTGTTCCAAGGCGACTCTGAACTCCAATATGCACCAGTTCAAAGGGCTGAAAATTTTTCCTGAGACAACACCTTCATCACTGGAATCAGCATCTCTGAACTGCCTGCAGTGCAAGCATTACCCTCCTTATGTCAGGAGACCAAAGTGAGTAGAGGAAATTAGAAGAGAATGGATTCCGCGATGAGGGACCACCGTTAAGTGAATAGATTGGAGGAGCTGGCGTCTTTCCTTGAGAAGTGAAGCTTGCAAGACTATGTAGATGTGACCTGAATCATGATTGATCGAGACAGAGTAGATAGTTATTCTTCACGTTGGCAGAAGGGACGAAAATCAGATGGCATTAGGTTAATTTGTTTGCCAAAGAAGCAAAGATGACATGGGGAAAACGCCTTTAACAACGTGAGGAAATGGGGTCTCGAATGTTCTGTCCGAGAAAGAGGTGGAGCAAAGTTCAATCATGGTTTCTGAGAGGAAATGGGACTGGAAGCTGAAGAGAAAATATTTTCTGGGTTTCGGAGAAAGCGTGGACAAGTGGCAGTAGTGAGATTGCTCCTGCAGCGTACTTTCACTGTCTGGAAGTGCTGAATGCCCTCCTTCTGTACTGAAACCGTTCTATGATTCATACATAAAGCTGGGTATCAGAAATGCTGAATGCTATGTTGCATCCCCTGTTTAAATCTGATTTCTGCCCGACACATCTATGCTCACTTTAAGGGCAAATAATTGATGACGGAATTTGAACCGCCCAAAGGGTGTGTTAAATGATCTCAGGAGTGAAGATTCCTCATCAAGTTTCAGGTTCTAGTCGCCATATCTGGTATCAAGCTGTTGAAAGCTTTGCCACCTGCCTGTTCTGGCATGGTCCCTTGCACTGTTGGAACAACATAGTCAGTGCTCTTTATAGTTTGAATTAGGGTCCAGGAAGTGTGGGCTGCATGTTTTGTCATTGCCCTGACCAGCAGAACAGATCAATTGTGGAATTAATATATCCTCAATTTCTCCCCATTTGTTGACCATATGCCTGTGTGTTTTGTTGCACAAAATCTGCTAACGTTTAGAAAGATATCTGAAGTCCAAGTGATCTAGCAAAATTTGGCAACACGAGTTTTCTACTTTTAAGACTTTTGCTGTGCAAAGTTCACTGAAATCAACCCAGACTAAACATAGATGAACAGCCAACTAATACATTAAATTACAGGGATTATATCCCGCTTTAACTTCATAACTAAAACGAAAAACTCACTCCGAGTTTATGCATTATAGACACTATCTGTAGTTATGTCGCCCTAACCTTAACGTCTGGCGCATTCCGGCTCTAACAGGAACCATTTTCCCTTCTTCACCCAGGTGAAACGGTTTATACCATTCAAGGCTTTGAACATAATCGACTGAAATTCCCATTGAAGATTCCCTCTGGTGGTTCCAATATTTTTAACTCTTACCAGTCCGTGGATCTAACGAGCTATCGGCTTGACCATTATCTGAAAAGCAGTCCTTTTTTTCTGCATGGCATAGCAGCACCTGCTGTGGGTCTTCTTTCCCCTGACACTTAGTTCTGACTGATTCTGAGATTTTAAGTCTGTACTCATCAAAGCACATGTTACTTCTTCCTTTGTGTCGAGGTGTTAAAGCTCACCACTGAATTTTAGTAGGATTGAACCTCGGCCCCAGATATCCATGTCAACCAGATCACAATGTCCTGACTCCAGGAAGAGTTCAATTCAACTTCACGCCGTCCTCCATTCCAGGACATTGTTTTCCTGCTTTTAATTGGAAGAGAAAGCTTAGATCATAACTAACTTATAAGGTCCACGAGTCATGACAGTTGGCTGATTCAACAGCAGCATCACTGTTCTTTTGAAGTTCACACTTGAATCCCCACGTGACAGAGTTTCAAACTCCGTTTCTGTGATTCAGTATCAGCAGCGAAATCATTAAGCAGAGGACGATTAACAAAGTTACTTAGATAAATAAGTCGTGTGATGAATATTAGGGGGATGAATGTTTTGAACGATCCTGCCAATTCATTTTTAATGAGCATCTCATGCAGATTATTGCCAGGGATAATATTTCTCACGGATGGATTAGTTATTTTCCAAACAGCTGCTTAAAAGCACTCACTGCACAGTCTCTGCCCCTTTCCAACTGATTTTCATACGTGCTTGATGAACTTGTCAGAATGGATGGGGAACGGAACAGGACATAACTGCAGCTGTAGTGTCTGAGGTCAAAATCGTCACACAAAGTAGAACCCAGTGTTTCATAACCTGGAAAGTAACAGACTCCAACTGAACCCTCAGTGTACCAAGTATGTCAGAGACCTGGTTCTGACGTTCACTGCTTCGTTGGTAAAAGCTGATTTGCATTTACAAGCACAGCGGCTGCACAGGACGACCTGGGGAGTTCGAATACTTTCTTGCAGAATGGCCGTTCCACAAAGCTGTGCTATCCAGCTGAATACGGCCAACTAATGGCTCATCCCTGTGTGGGTTTCGGCGACACCGTGCAACTCCAAGCGCTCCTTCAATGATGTGAAAGTAGCAGCCAGTCCGGTCCAGGGCTGTAGACACCAAACTAGGGGGCAGCCGAATGTCGTTGAACGGCATCGGATGCTCCCATATTGGATTCATCTATATCCACATCCCACAAACCCCCAAACCCGTCACCCACCGGTACCAACAAAAACGGTCGAATCTGGCTTTACCTGTGCCACACATTCCCCGCTCTTGACACTTCACTCCCACGCCAGGATGTGCCCAGGCCTTCGGGTACAATACTGCCTCATCGGCTATATCTCACAGGCACTGACAATCCTGCGATGTCATCTGGAAAGCAGCGTGTGTATGAGAGTGCAGTGCGTGATTGGGATTCTCCAATTTTCTCTTGTGCTGGGGAAATGATTTTCAGTGGATAGTCACTCTCCATGTTGACAAAACATGTGTTAAAGTAATGTTGGTGCAATACTTTGTCTTAGTGTCCAAAGGAGGGGGTGTTCGACTTCTATCATTTTCAGCATTTCTGCCACTTTTCCTTTAGGGATTTTTTTTTACGTGTTCCAGTTGGGAACTCACTATGTGCCGTGGGAGCCTCCGTGTTGCTGAGCAGTGAATCGTCTTTCTCCATTTGAGCTGCATTTCAGTCAGTGGAATGGACGAGGCCACACCCGCAGGAAGCGCTAACTCACTAGCACCGTCACACGGAGCCGTTTCCTCTGCCTGATATGGGACAGTCACGATGGTGTCAGACACATGCAGTCCACCAACAGGAGATTCCACAACCCACTACCCCACCAGTGCTTGAGAAACCATCTTGCTGTGGATCAGCCTGGCCCACCTCATAAAGCTGCTCTACATCACAAAACCACACTTCTCCAGAGGTGGAGATGTCACGAGTCACAACGGCAAGTCCCAGTCATCTATCGGTGGACGTTCTTCCTCCAAAGCATCTGAATTTTGATGCCTGTCTTTAACTGCTCTCAGCTTGACGGCAGCCTCCATCCCATTAGCACAAAGCAATCGGCCTCACCTCTTTCAACGCAACGCAATCTGAGGCTTCATTTCTTTGTTCCTTCACTCCAGCACCAGGAGGTGCCCCGATTGTTAGGCACGTCTCAGTCTCTGCCTGAGACATCAAAAATCTTCCGAGGCCACCTGGAAGGCAGCTTGCCTATTAGCATGTGGTCGGTGAATAGAATCTGTTAAAATCCTATCTATGGTAGGACAATGGGGCGGTGACTGCCAACGGGTTTCCATTCAGCTAGGACAACTAAAGCAGGGCTGATGAGTTTCCCTCTCGCTGTTACCGAGCAATGGCTGTTGTGGGGCGGCAGTGTGAGGGTGGGGCTGTGAGGGGGAGTGGAACGGGCATAAGTGTCCCGGCTACCTGTTTCAGTTGGGAATTTATAGTTTTCCTTTAATGCCTCGATTCCAGAGGCCAGTGTGTACTTTCCCTTCATTTCCCTGGTCTTGACCACTTAACAACGCAGCAGATAAAGCATGTTGGACAGCAAGCAAAGAAATGGCTCCTCCAATTGTTCAACCACTGCCTGGCAACACACATGTTACCTAATATTTTGCAAAAGGCACAGGTAGACATATTAAAGCCCAGAAAAGATCCCTCAGATCCTCAGCCTTTTCAGCCAATTTTACTGCTTTGCCAAACGAATAAGCTGTTTCAATGCCTGATACTCAAAAGGATAGCACCATCTGTAGATGAGAAGATCATTCCAGAGCTAGCACGTTGCCGCCCTGGCAAATCAACAACAAGCCAACTGCTCAACCTCACACATCATATCGAAGATGGTTATGAGCAACGGATGGTAACATGTGTTGTTTTTGTAGACCTCACAGCAGCATCCGATACAGTGAATCATAGGCGTCTCCTCTGCAAGATCCTAGAGATGACAAAAGATATTCACTTAACAGAGCTGTTAGAAAGCATGCTTCAGAATCACCGGGTCGATGTTGAACTAGGTGGGTAGAGCAGCATGTGGCGTATTCAGAAGACTGGTCTTCCTCAGGGAAGCATGCTTGCACCGCTGCTGTACAACATCTACACGAATGACCAACCTATAGAGGGTGTCACACGCCGTTTTATATCTGCTGATGACTTATGTGCAACTGCCAAGGTATTGATTTTAACACCGTGGAGAAAACGCTTTCTGAGGCCTTGGAGGGACTAAGATCGTACGATGAAGAAAACCACCTTCGCACAAACCCATCAAAGACACAATTTTGTGCATTCCACCTCAGAAACCGTGAAGCCAAACGCCAGATTAAAGTAACCTGGTGTGGAGCAACGCTGACGCATTCCGAGCACTCTATCTTGTTAGGAGTCAGACGTAACACATGCCTCACGTTCAAGTCCCACATTGCAAAGACAAAGGCAAAAGTGAGCGCACAAAACAACATCCAGAATAAGCTCACTAACACAAAATGGAGACCAAGCTTGAAAACATTGCGAACCAGTGCACTTGCTCTTTGTTGTTCCACTGCTGGGTATGCCTGCCCTGCATGGGAAAGATCTACTCAAGCTAAGAAGATGGATGCGGTTCTGAATGCAAGCGGCCGACTTATCACAGGTTGTTTAAAACCAACAGACACAAACAGCCTTTATATTCTGGCGGGTATCGCTCCCCCTGATATAAGAAGAACGGTAGCCAGCAAGAAACAGCCACTCCGTCAAACATCAGATGAGAGGTACCCTCCCATGCACCTACACACCTACTATTTACCGACCCACAAATCTTCATGTCAACAGCAAGCGGCCAGCTGGATGGGCTCAATAGTTTCTCAAATACTTTGTGACACGGGAGACACGATGGAAATCTTTTCAAAGGTCTGGGTGCCCCCCATACACACACATACACATATGTAGGTCATACACCTACACCCAGCCGCCTAAAGAACCGAAGAGCTCCATAAACAGTGTTGTTCCATTACACTAAACCCCATCTGAAGCCCGCATCGCCTTGTGGAAAGATGGGCTCGCCAGTCTCGGACAAAACCCAGCGATGGAAATTCTACCGGATGAAAGACTTCCCCCAGGAGCTAATTGCAACTGGGCAACCTGGAAGTGCCTTAACAGACTTAGGACTGGAGTAGGTTTTTCAAAGGTGTCACTAAGCAAATGGCGACGTACAACCAGCCTGACAACTTGTGAATGTGGAACTGAACCACAGGCTATGCAACATCTCCTGCAATGCCTATCGCTAGAGGAACCCTGCACAGTTGCAGATCTTGCTGAATTCAACAACAAGGCGCAACAATGTGTCCAGATCTGGCTGGGCCATGTAGAGACTGTCCGTGGACACGATAACGAGAATAATTTCCCTGGTTTGTAATTGCAGAGCATGGAGGAGGCCTCGCCTGGAATTGTTTCAAACTCACTGTAGATTTATTCTCGAATCGGGGGGCACCCAGACCTTTGGACAGATTTCTATCGTGTCTCCCGTGTCACAAAGTCTTTGAGAAACTATTGGGCCCATCCAAATGGCCGCTTGCGGTTGACATCAAAATTGGTTTATCGGTAAATTGTGAGGAGGATAGCCTTAGATTATAAAAGGATATAGACGGGCTGGTTAGGTGGGCTGATCAGTGGCATATGGAATTTAATCTGGATAAGTATAAGGTGGTGCACTTGAGCAGGACAAACAATGCCCGGGAATGCACGATGAATGCAAGGACCCTGGAATGAACCGAGGATCAGAGGGAGCTTGGTGTGCATTTCCACCTGTCCCTTAAGTTGGCGGGGTAGGTAGATTAGTTGGTTAGGGGGCATATGGGATTCTGGCATTTATTAGCCAAGTAATAGAATATAAGAGCAGCGAGGTTTTGCTGGAACTGTATAAAACACTGGTTAGGACACAGCTTGAGTATTGCATGCATTTCTGGAGATCGCATTGTAGGAAGGATGTGGTTTTACTGGAGAGAGTGCTGAGGAAATTTAAGAGGGTGTACCTGGGGCTGAGAGATTCAGTTATGAAGAGAGATTGGATAGACTGAGGTTAATTTCCCTGCAGCAGAGGCGATTGAGGGGGGGGCATGACTGATTTTCATAGAATTTTGAGGAGCATAGATAGGCTAGATAGGAAGGGACTTTTCCACTTGGTGGAGGGATCAATTACCAGCGGGCATAGATATAATGTAAGGGGGAGGAGGTTTATAGGGAATGTGAGGAAGAATTTTTTTTTCACCCAGAGGGCGGTGGGAATCTGGAATTCAGTGCCTGAAAGGGTTGTAGAGGCAGAAACCCTCATAATATCTATGAAGTGTTTGGATGTGCACTTGTCATGCCTGGCATAAAAGGCTATGTGCCTAGTGCTGGAAAATGGGATTAGAAATACCAGCTACTTGTCTAACTGGTGCAGACTCGATGTTACGAAGGAATTGTTTCTGTTCTTAAGGCCTCTATTATTTTATGACTTGTATATCCGATAGGGTCTCCATCCGACAGGAACACAACACACCACTTGAAAAGTCAGAATGACCTGTTTAACTTGTCAATGGAACCGTGACTATGTCACTCGGTTCCGTTCCCAGAATCCGTCTCCCTGGAGCATTTTTTTCATCAGCTCTCCAACTCCAACTACAGATCCAGATACAATAACATGTTTCCTGCACCTGCTTGTTGGAACTTCCATCTTCCCAAACTCAAAGGATACATGCCGAGCCACCACGGCAATTGAGCCTTTTGCATTTTTGGCAAATTGGAACAGATTTCCACCTGTTTCCTCTTCATTGAGCACCAGCTTTGCCGACCCTTAAATTGTCGGGGAAGTGTGGATGGAAATAATTGTTTCCCAGAACCTTCCATGTCTCCAAATGTAAATGACCAATGTCGTCATGATCATGACTGACAGTGTGGGGATACAATGTTGACCCGCAGTAGTAACTGCCTGCAGAAGCAAGTGGAAAACAGAACCCACAGAAACTTGGAGGCAAAATTTGTGGACAACACAATCACTGGGAACAGATGCACGGGGGCAAAGAAAGAACACGGTCAACAAATTATCAGAGGCAGAGGAACAGGGCGAATGTGGAAGAGAAGAAATCAAAAACTCCATTCCCTAGGAAATGGCGATGACGTTGAGGATACATACGAAATCGGAACTAGACAACTGAATGACATTTATAGACGTGACTTTTCCTGGACAGAACTAATTTACAAAACTACTCAGACCTTGATGAAATTGGAAATACTCTCACAAAAATTAATCCAAAAGGTTAATGCCAGAGCACAAAGAAATGTAAAAACGTTCATTCTAAAAACAGGAAATATTGGCTGAAATCCTAGAGATTGTTAAATTGAACTGCCGTGAGAGAGAAGGCAAATGGGCGAGTAAGTATTTGCATGGAGCCAAGAGACCTAATTCAAACAATAAATAGCACTGACTATGTTATACCAACAGTGCAAGGGACCATGCCAGAACTGGCAGGTGCCAAAGCTTTCAGCAGCTTGATACCAGATATGGCGACTAGAACGTGAAGCTTGATGGGGAATCTTCACTCCTGAGATCGTTCAACACACCATTTGGTCTGTTCAAATTCCGTCTTCAACCATTTGCCCTTAAAGTGAGCACGGATGTGTTGGAGCAGAAATCAGATTTAAACAGGGGATGCAACGGAGCAGTCAGCATAACTGATACCCAGCTCTATGTGTGAATCATAGAACGGTTTCAGTACAGAAGGAGGGCATTCAGCACATTCAGACGGTGAAAGTACGGTGCAGGAGCAATGTCACTACTGCCACTTGTCCACCCTTTCCCCGAAAACCAGCAAATATTTTCCTTTCAGCTTCCCATCCCAATTCCTCTCAGAAACCATGATTAAACTTTGCTCCACCTCTTTCTCGGACAGAACATTCGAGAGCACATTTCCTGACGGTGTTAAAGGGATTTTCCCCTCATCATCTTTGCTTCTTTGGCAAACAAATTAACCTAATGCCATCTGATTTTCGTCCCTTTTGCCAACGTGAAGAAAAACTATCTACGCTGTCTCGATCAATCATAATTAAGGTCACATCTACCTAATCTCGCAAGCTTATCTCCTCCAAGAGCAACGCCAGATCATCCAATCTATTCACTTAACGGAGGTCCCTCATCGCTGAATTCATTCTCGTCTAAACTCCTCTACTCACTTTGGTCTCCTGTCATATCGAGGGTAATGCTTGCACTGCAGGCAGTTCAGAGATACTGATTCCAGTGATGAAGGTGTTGTCTCATGGACAAATATTCAGCCCTTTGAACTGGTACATAATGGAGTTCAGAGTCGCCTTGGAACAGGTATAATTCCGAGAGGCTTTGAACCGGTGGCTGCTGAGAGGATGTTTCCCTTTGTGCCGGAATCTGAACACGTGGCACAATTTAAGAATATGAGTCAGGCATTTAAGACGGAGATGATGAGGAATTCCTTGTTTTACAGATTCATTAATTCCCTTCCCCAGTGAGCAGTGGAATCCGGGTCACTGACTATATTCAATGCTGGGTTCGGCGGAGATTTCATCGAAAAAGGAACGGGGTCAATGGGGGGAGGGTTATGGAATTGGAGCAAAAGTTTGTAGATAAGGACACAATCTGATCAGCGGTGACGTTATTAAATGGCGGAGTAGGCTCGAGGGCCCTCGTATCCTTCCGCTGCTCCTATTTTTAAAGCCCTTAATCGCTATTGATATCTGAAACCTGTCAACAAGAAACGACTTAAACTATCTCCCACCACAGTTGATGTCACAAGGGCGGATATAGTGTGGGGAATGGAGAGTAAATCTGTTGTGCAGCGTGAATGGTTCTTTTTGTTGTTGAGTTTAGAAGCTGAAGTTCATGTTTGAAGACATTTCCTCCAGCCTCTGCCAACTGAACTGGGCTTTGGGAAGAGTGAGACTGCAGTTGCTGTCATTTCACCTCCTAACCGCTACGTGCCGCTCTAAAGTTCGCCTGGCCCTCCTGTGTCTCTCTGGTCCTCCTCGTGTTAACTCTTGACCTCCCGCTTCACCGACCGCTCCTCTTTGTCGAACCACGGCGAAAGGTCGGCAGCAATGGCCTCCTGGCGTTAATGTTTTATTGCAGGCATTTATATTAAATCGACAAAGAGAAAGGAATATTCGACTCTTCAGATTGGAGAAGGAACTGGAACTCTGACCCGTCGAGAAGCTAAATAATAATAATAGTGATAATAATTAAATGAAAAATGAGAATCAGCTTCCTGTTAAGCAGGCAATATTGTTGCGCATGTGCAGTCGGTTCACTCTCCCAGAGTGCAGTGCGGCCCTGCTTTCTGATAGAGGGCTTTCCCATCCGCGGGGGATTCTGGTTACAGCGCTCACCATTGCACTATCACTAATTAAGACGAATAGAAATCCTTAAGGTGAGTAATGAGTTAAGTGATTGGGTCAATGAGAAGGCCATTCCGGCTTTGGAGTCTGTCTGGCATCCAATAAGATCATGGTTGAATTTCTGAAGGAAAATACTCACCCTCACTCACACACACAATAACAGACTCAATCCCGCACGTTTGGGATATTAACGTGCATAAAACACAAACACAAATAAAAAATACATGCACATAAAACACACAAACTCTCACACACACACACACACACACACACACAGACAAACACTGGGTAAGATTGAGCAAGTGTGTAACTTTCTGTGTGTGATAGTGCGGTGCGAATATATTACTTTGTATCTGAGAAACTGTGAGTGTGTGTGTGTGTGTGACGGAGAGCATGCGAGGGAGATCTTGTTAGTTAGTATGACTATGACTTTGTGTATTTGTGATTCAGGAAGTATGTGTTCATGTGTATTTATGAGTGCGTTAATAGTGTGTGCGTAAGAGTGTGTCATGTTGAGTTTGCGGAAGTGACTTTGTAATTGTGCGAAGGAGTGCGTGATTGTGCGAATGCGTGCCTGTGTATGGTGGGACAGCAGGGTGTGTGAAATTTAGAGTGCTTGAGAGAATGTGTGAATGTGCGTGTGAGTGAGAGTATTAGAGAGGGAGAGTGTTTCTGAATGTATGTTTGCTATTTCCTGTTGATGCACATGAGTGCTTCTCTGCAAGAGTTTGTGAGTGAGTGTGATATGTGAGTGCGTACAAGTGTGAGAGCTGAGAGGTTTTTGCGAGGGTTTATGAGTAAGTATGTGAATCTGTCTGTGTGCCTGCTTGTGAGAGATAGAGAGTGAGAGTGTCAATGTGTGTGAGACATTGAGTGTGTGATATTGTGACTGCGAGACAGAATCTGTGTGTGTGTGCATGTTGGTGTGTGGTTGCGTGCATGTGAGTCTGAGTCTGTGTGAGTGAAAGTGTGTGTGAGGGTGAAATAGAATGTGTGGCATTGTGACAGTGTGATATTGAATGAGACAGAGTGACTGTGTGCTTGAGAATAATGTGTGAGTGCTTCTTTGAATGTGTGTGAGGGAGTGAGTGAATGTCTGTGTCTGTGAGAGAAATAAATGTGGAATACAAAGTGTCTGTGCGTGTCTGCCTGTGTGAGTTTGTGCATGTTGTGTGTGTGTGTGAGAGAGAGAGAGAGAGATAGAGAGATGTGGACAGTGTGGGATTGTGTGAGAATGAGATTTCGTGAAAATGTGCGAGGGAGAATGTGTGTGAGTGTGATTGTGGGGAAAAGTGTGAGTGTACATCAGTCTATGATATTTTGTGTGTGTGTTTTTGTGAGACAGAGAATGCGTGACATTTTCACAGTGTCAGATTGAGTGATCTTGGGATTAGAATGCGTGAGTAAAAATGTGTCTGTGAGTGCGTGTGTGGGAGGGTGAGTGTATGAGTGCCAGTGTGACTGTATGATACTGTGACTGAGTGCAGGCGAGATAGTGCATATGTTTGAGAAAGTGTGTTTGACAATTTAATAGTGTGAGATGGAGTGAATATCTATGGCTGCGTGTTATTGTGTGCATGTTTGTGTATGTGTGTGTGTGTGTGTGTGTGTGTGTGTGTGTGTTTGTGTGTGTAATTGAGTGAGTATGTGTTTGTCTATCTGTGTGTGTGTGGGTTTGGAGAGAAGCCTGGATTGTCCACGCTGGGCTTGAGTTTTCTCATTCCTTTACCTATTTTTTGTTCATGAGCACACTCCCTATATTCAGGGGGACAGCCCAGGCTGGGTCTATGATACCCAGAAGCTTGTGCACACAGGGAGTAATCAGTCTTTGCCCGACTGCTTATGAGCCTCGTGTGAGGAGACTTCCCTGGATGCTTGTCATTTTCCCTTCACACACACCCCGATTGCAAAGCTTTGCTTTAGCCAAACGAGATGCAGGGGGTCCCCTTCAGCTACATATCGCTGGAGAGTTAACCTGAGCCATGTGACTGCTGCTGGAGAGTTCATCCGAGCGATGTGACTGTTGCTGGAGAGAACACCCGAGCTATGTAACTACTGCTGGAGACACTACCCGAGCTGTGTAACTACTGCTGGAGAGAACACCCGAGCTATGTAAATACTGCTGGAGAGAACTCCCAAGCGATGTAACTACTGCTGGAGAGACCACCCGAGTGATGTGACTGCTGCTGGGGAGACCAAACGATCGATGCGACAACTGCTGGAGGGTCCATTTGTGCGATGGCTGATGTAATCCGCAGCATATGGTGCTCAGGAAACCACCATCCCCAAAGTTCTCAATCGTTCCCAATGTCCATGAGCTCTTCCAGGCCTCCATCCTGTTTAGTCCTGAAAAGTTGGTCCGCGCATGTTCCGGACCAGCGTGATTTCACGCTTTCAAGTGCATGGGGCAGGCGTTTGTGTCGTCAAAAGTTTTCATTTTTACCAATTAACATATCCTGAACGTATTTTTATTTGAAATTATTATCTAATGCAAATTGTTATTTGTAAGACGTATTTTATTTCCAAAGTAATTTGATATTTGTGCCTTTAATGTTGCAAATTTGCGAAGATAACATTTGGAGTACACTTTCCGTGTGCATTAGAATGGAAACCTTTTATGGAATGGGTCGTTTTATGCTTTACATACATCAGCGTCTCCGAATGTCTTAATCCAGTCCTGTAACTGACATTCATAAGATAGGTCTTTGACTACTGAAGACCTGGCTATTTCCTTGTATTTCTTTTCAAAATTTACTGACTTTATTTTTCATGTCATTGAGCTTATTTCAGAGCTGGAAAACGTTAGGCAATGCAGGGGTTTAAGAAAGGGCGAAGACAGGATGAAATGTATAAAATTAATGTCTGTGATAAACTGGATAAAGGAGAATGGAAACTGTAAAACTTTAGTTTTCCAAAAAATGATATACTTTATTCATCAAACATGTTACGGTGCAGTACATGATTGTTCCATAATGGCAAAATAATGCGGATGCTGAAAATCTGAATCAAATAAAAAATGCTTGGAAACTCAGCAGGTCTGACAGCATCATTGGAGAGAAAGACAATATTAGTGTATCGACTCCGCATGGTTATTCTTGGGAGCTCTGAAGAAGAGTCATACGGAGTCGAAACTATAACTCAGTCTTTCTCTCCACACATTCTGTCAGGCCTGTTGAGTTTTTCCAGCTTTATTTTGTTTTGTTGTACATGACTGTTCCACTTTGACTAATAGTGTATTAACGTTCAATCTCTTTTGATGCAGCATGCGTCACTCTGATAATTTTAAACACACATACAAACTGGTTAGGCTTATAATTCTCATTTCACAACAAGCACAGCCTTGTACTTTTTTTACACAGAGATCAAATTGATGGCAGAACATTAACAAGGTTTTTCCTAAAGAAACAAAAATACAGTGTTTACTGGAACAACACACACACGCACACACAGGAAACAAACAGGCTGACAGACACAGGCACCTACACAAAACAGACTCACCTTCAGCGTTCTCCCACTCTAGGATGCTATCATGTTCACATGGCACAGAAAAACATTGCGTACACTCTCTCTCACACACACACGCACACATATAAAGAGACACAAACGGACAGGCGGACAGATACATAAATAGGTGCGTGCACTCCGATAGGCACGCACAAACATACACAAACACATACACACACAAAAATAATGCATGCAGACAGCCACACACACAGGCGGACATATACTCAAATATGCACCTATGCACATATACGCATGCACGTACACATAGACGGACAGGCACTCAGACAGACACAGACGCACAAAGCCACAGACATACGCACAAACACACACAAACAAACATACACATTGTCACACACATTCGCACACACAGACGGACAGAAACATAAATAGACATATTTACTCACAAACTCAAATATACACACGCAAACACAAACTCACCTTCAGCAATCTCCCTTGGCTGGGGTTTATCGTAACCGCGGGCGCACAAACACACACACACACACACACAAACACACACAAACAAACACACACACACACAAACACACACACACACACATACAAACAAACAGACACAAACTAATAGATGCTAAATAATTGAGATAAATTATACACTCTAGCATAAATTGAATTTGGTTGCTAAGTTGGGCTTCAGACCCTATGCAGAGGTATACAATTGTAGGTGTTTCTTTTATTGGGCATAATAACTGATCCACAGGTTACAATGTTCGATCTGACTTGTAAAAGTTAACTTGATAGCCAACACACAGACAGGTAAATTGAGTGTAAATCGTGAATTGGTTATGATAACTAATATTAAGGATAAAAAGTAAAGCAATTTGTTGTATTGGTCTTCAAAACATTACATGGGGAGAAAAGAAAGGTATATCGGTATTTCAGCTGATAAGCAACTAAATCAGAAGATTCCTGAACTGTGAGGAGGATAGAATAGCATTTCAAAAAGGCCTGGACAAGGTAGTGGAATGGATAGGCAGGTGGTAGATGAAGTTGAATACAAATAGATGCGAAACGATTCATTTTAGTAGCGAGAACATGAGGAGAGACAGCACAAAATGAAGGATACATCTCTGAAGTGGGTATGAGCAGAGGGACAAGCCATTGAAGGTGGCAGTATATTTTGAGAAATCAGTCACTAAAGCAAGGCTGTATTTATCGTAAAATAGAATATAAGTGCAAGGAAATTAGTTCAACTTGTATAAATCACTAGTTTGGACTCTAGTTGAAGTATTATGTCGAGCTCCGGGCAAGGAATGTGGAGTTACTGTATAGAGGACAGATAAGCTTCACGAGAATGTTTCCAGGTTTGAGGTGGAGAAGTTACAGGGATTGGTGCTGGGTCCTTTGCTGTTTGTGGTGTATATAAACGATTTAGAATTGAATGTAGGATGGTTGATCATTAAGTTCCCGAATGACACGAATATTGGTGGTGTGGAAAATAGTGCATAGGATAGCACCAGATTAAAGGAGGATATTGACGCGCTGGTCAGATGGGCTGATCATTGGCAAATGTAATTTAACCCGGATAAGAGTCAGCTGATTCACTTGTGCAGGACAAGCAAGGCACCGGAGTACACAATGAATTGTAGCTGTGAAGAGCTGAGGATCAGAGGGACCTGGGTGTGCATATCCTCAGGTCCCTTAAGGTGGCGGAACATGTAGATAAGCTGGTTAAGAAGACATATCGGGTACTTGCCGATTTAGATGATGCATAGAGTATAAGAGCAGGGAGGTTATGCTTGAACTATATAAAACTCTGGTTAGGCCACAGCTAGATTATTGCGTGCAGTTCTGGAATCTGCATTATGGGAAGGATGTGATTCCAATAGAGAGTATACAGAGGAGATTTACAAGGATGTTGCCTGGACTGGAGAGCAATAGTTATGAAGCGAGATTATATAGACATGATTTTGTTTCGATGGAGGACAGCAGATTGAAGGCGGACGTTATTGAGTGTATAGAATAGCCCTCTCCCCTTCATCATTCACGGCCTCTCGCTCCCTGTACTCTTGACAACATGGATCTGCATCTCTCTCACTCTGTGCCTCAACACTTACTTCTAGGAATAGAAGGCTTAGGAGCAGGAGTAGTCCTTTCGGCCCTTCGAGTCTGATCCTCCAATCGATAAGATCATGCCTGATCTGAAGTGGCGTCAACCCCTCCTTCCTGTCCGCCACTCCCCGCAACACTTGACTGTCTTCTCCATCAAGAATCCATCTTCAATAAATTGAATGATGGAGCCTCCAATGCTTTCCGAGAAAGAGTTTTGGTGTCCTTAGCTATTCTGGGTGCCCATGCCCTTCCTCATTACTCCTCATTATTCCGAATCTCACTGCACCTTCACTCATTCCGATACCTCATCACGCGAAATTCCAAGCCCTCTTTGCCCCGTTGCCCTCATCATTCAGTTCCTTATTTAAATCATTCATGGGATGTGGGCATCGCTGGTTAGGCCAGCATTTGTTGCCCATCCCTAATTGCCTCTTGTGAAGCTGGTGGTGTGCTGTCTTCATGAACCGCTGCAGATCATGTGATGTAGGTACACCCGCAGTGCTGTTAGGGCGGGAGTTCCAGGATTTTGACCCAGTGCAAGTGAAGGCACGGCCGATATACAAATAAAACTACAGCACAGGAACAAACAGGCCCTTCGGCCCTCCAAGCCTGCACCGATCATATTGCCCGTCAACTAAAAAATATATTTTCAAGTCAGGATCGTATGTGGCTTGGAGAGGAGCTTCCAGGTGGTGGCGTTCCCCTATGTCTGCTTCCCTTGTCCTTCAATGTGGTAGAGGACACAGATTTGGGCGGTGCCGCCGAAGCAGCCTTGCTGAGTTTCTGCAGTGCATCTTCCAGATGGTAAGCACTGCTGCCACATTGCATCGCTGGTGGATGGAGTGAATGTTTGTGGATGGCTTGCAAATCACGCAGACTGCTTTGTCCCGCATGGTGTCAAGCTTCCTAAATGATTTTGGAGCTGCATTCATCCAGGCAAGTCGAGATTATTCCATCACACTCATGACTTGTGCCTTGTAGATGCTGTTTAGTCTTTGGGGAGCCAGGAAGTGGGTTACTCTCTGCCGAATTCAGAGCCTCTGACCTGCTCTTGTAGCCACGGTATTTATATGGCTGTTGCAGTTCAGTTTCTGGTCAATTGTAAACCCTGGAAAGTTGATAATGGGGGAAGCTGTGTTCAATTCTGTCTACCACACATTGGGACGAATGTGAAGGTTGCAGTGAGAGAGAGAGAGCAGAAAAGAGTCATGAGAATGGCTCCAGGGATGAGGAGCTTCAGTTATGTGGCTAGATTGGAGAAATTGGGATTGTTCTCCTTGGAGAATAGAAGGCTGAGAGGGGATTTGTTCGAGGTGTTCACAATCATGAGTGGTCTGGACAGGGTAAATTGGGAAAGGCTATTCCCATTAGCAGAAGGATTAAGAACCAGAGGGACACAGATTTATGGCGATTGGCAAAAGAAGCAAAGGAGATGTGAGGAGAAACTTTTTCATGCCGCGAGTGGTTAGGATCTTAAACGAGTTGCCTGAGTGTCTGGTGCAGGTAGGTTAGATCCAGGCTTTAAAGAAGGAATTGGATTATTATCTGAGGAGAAGAAACTTGCAGAGCTACAGTGAAAGGGCTGGGAGAGTGGGGCTAGCTGAGTTGTTCTTGTAGAAAGCCAGCATTAACAAAACAGGCAGAATGGCCTCCTTCTGTTTTTTTCCTGGATATCGTGGATCATTAGTTCAGGGCACTGGATAACTATTGCAGTAACGTAACCGCATGCGACTGTACACCAGAAGTCTGACACTTTTTTTCACTCCTCCCACGCCCTCTCACATTTATGGCCTCAGTCGCACCAGCTGCCCTTTCTCCTCGTTCCAACCCACACAATCACTTTAGGACTCTCCTTGTCTGTGCGGCATGTGGCACTGAAGGAAGGAGGGAACAGGGACCAAGGCGCAAGCATATTGACAGCAACCGGTACTGCAAGCAGGCATGCTGGCTGAAACCCGGCAGGGATTAGAGAGTCACATAGGCACAAAAGGCAGAGCTGGGCACGCCCGCGCAGTGGACACCCACCATCTTACTGAACTGTTCCTGTTGCATATGGAGACATCGTCGCCCTCACTCCTCCCGTGGGGCAGCTACACTTGGTCACGCCCACTCTTACAGCACGGCTTCCTATTTGTCACTGGCAATAATCCTCGCAGTCAGCTCGATTCTGATTGGCTGCTGAGCGAATGAGGGGCAAAAAAATACAGCAATCAATCACTGACGTATCCAAGCAACCAGAGTTATAATCAATGATAACGCAACACATATGGAAATAGGAATTAGGATCAGGAGTATCGCCTTTGTGCCTGCTGCTGGCATTCAACAGTATCTGATTGTGGCACAACTCTACATTTCCGTCTCCCACCGATAAGGTTTGACGTCCTTGTTAGTGAAGAGTCTATTAAGCTATCACTGAAACATATTCATTGAGCCAGACACCACCGCTCACTGCGGAAGAGAATTCCACAGACTAACCACCCTCTGAAAGAAAAAAAATATCTCCTCATCCCCGTCTTTAATCTGATATCCCTGATTTATTAACTGTGTACACTATGTCTATTCTCTTGAGGGGAAACATCCTCTCAACAATCACTCTGTCAAGACCTTCTAAATCTTACATGTTTCAATAAGATCACCTCTCATTCTTCTAAACGCCAATGGATACAGGCCCAAGCTGTCCAAAATTACCACAGTAGTACACTGGCAGTATGCTTGAAAGGAAGATGGGAGCCCATTGTTGGGGATTGGTGTGAGCTCAGCAACAAGATTCTGGTTTGTTCAATGTTGGCTTGACAAAGCCCATTACATGACTGAGGACTGTTTCTTCATTGAGACACAGAAGTGACTTATAGACGTTGCTTCACCCACCATTGTATTGTCGCAACACAGTCCCGACATGACACTAATCCCCACTGAGCTCTTTTCATAAAGGCAAGATACAAAATTTCACCTCTCAACAAGCCCAAGATTTCCACTAACTGCACCTACCACACAGTGCCATAGAACGTAATGCACCCATTGCTCTGTTTCAAAGGATTACAGAGGATTCACAGCACTAGAGCAGGCTATTCAGCCCCTCTGCTCCTTGCCTGTATTCCTGCCCCACACCAGTCTCCACCCATCCCCACTTCATCTCTCCACATCCTCATATCCTTCTATTCATTTCTCCCTCACTTGTTTGTCCAGATCCACCCACCCCTCCCTTAAATGTATCGACACGATTCAGCTCAACCCGTGGAAGTGAGTTCCACATTCTCACCGCTCTCTGGGTAAAGCAGTTTCCCCTGAATTCCCCAATTGGACTTAATAGTATATGATCATTATGGCCTCCTCATGTTCTGCTTTCTTTACCACAACAACCCCCCTCCCCCAGGACAGAAGTGGAAACATCTTGCCTAAATCTACCCTGTTGAAATTCTAGTTGTCTTTTCTGGGGTCACACATCAATCTTTGTGTTTCCCACCTCATTGAGAATATACAAGAAGACAGCGACGGAATAGATGACAGCATGAACAAACTTGCAGAATGTGCATGCAAATGGCAACTGAAGATCAATGTAGATATGGATAGAGGATTGCAACTGGAAGGCGCCACCACTCCTTCACAATTAAGACTCGTAACTGACAATAGAGTAAAGGAATCTCGGGTTACAGATTCCCAATACATTAACAGTGGCAACACGGGTCAGCAAAGCTACAATAATCACAAACAAAGCTTTGGGGTTGATAATTTGTGAAGTACAAATGAAAAGTAGAGTAGCTGTTTAGAACTTATATAGAACCTGGGTTAGACCTCGCTGGAGTATTCTGCACAATTCCAGTTTCCGCATTACACTCGGAATACTGGGCACAGGTCTGGGCTCCATGTCAGTGGTATGATTGTTCCTGTGGCTCTATCCCCAACCTCCTGCATAGGGTGAACAAGATCCCAGCCTCCCCGGTTTGAAAGTACATGGCAGAGCGCTCAAAGAAGCTCAGCAAGACCAAGGGGCCTTACCTGTTCTCTGCTCCACCTTTTGGCTGCAGAGCTAATCGGGCATCAATCCACAGGAGTGCAGTCGGTAAACGGAATTGCTTCGAAATTGCTCCGTTTCAGCAGGAATTCTTGCTCATGGATACTGACACTCCATCTTGCAATGGCACAGCGCCAAGGCTCTGCTGCTGAGATTCTTTCTTACTGTGCCTGCGGGGTGTTCAATATCCTCCTCCTGCAGCTCACCTGTCCCTTTTCCAGCAAGGATTTTTTCCCCACAGGTTCTAATTGTGAACTCAATGTCTGTCGTGAATGTCTCTGTGTTTGACCAGTCTGATCTCTTCCTCCATTATACCTGCACTGCTATTGAGTGGACATGGAGAAGTCATCGCGTGATGCTCCAAGCTAGCTGGGACTGGCATTCGTATTAGTTTCCCTAATTGGTAGACGATCAATGCTGTCAGAAGGGCTCACGTCTGGAGTTTTCCCAATGGTTGTAAAACCACCTTGACGTGGTGTGGCCTGGACTATTGCAGCGTACTGCCCCACTGTCCAGGGATAGAAACTTTCACACGTGCTGGGGAATTAGTGGGGGAGGGGGTTCGGTCACCAAATCATCGGTTGTAGGGTGGCCCTGTTCCAATTCAGCCCTATCTTAACCACTATCGGTAGACACTTACAGCTTGCTTGCAGCCATACCCCTACCAGCGATTGGGCCACTAGCCTCGTGAGTGTTAGCAGAAGCCACTGAATCAGCGATCGGTGCTCATGTGTACCTTAAATCTCCGTGGGAGGACGTGCCAAGCTCGTTGGGCACATATCTCCCTCATCCCCTGGGTCACAGAGACTATGTGGAACCTGAAGGACCATCTAGCGGGCCGCTTGTTTGTCCGACCCAGCCTACTAGGTCGTAACCCAGCTTTTGAAAAGTCATCATGATCCGATTCGTTGTCCAGCTCACATGGCTCGCCTCATTCAGTTAGGCTCGATGCAGCCCCTGGGCACTTCTCTTCTCCTCAGCGTCAGATCACGTTAACACAACGGTGACTTCCACCTGCTTGGCGGGAACTTCCATCTTCCCGATCTCTGGTGCTGCCTCCTCAGGCGCCATGGCAGCTGAGTTCTTCACCTCGGTGTCGCGTTCGGCCAGACTTCCCCCTGGCTCCGTTTTAATTGACCACCGGCCTTTCCAGATCATTGACCGATGGGGAAACAGAGACGGAATTGATTTGCACCCAAAACCAACCCATGTCCTCAAAAACAAAAAGATAATCTATCTTGACATAACCCTGGATGACAGTGGTTGTGGTGTCGGTGGTGCGGGGGGCAGTGCTGATGGGGAAAATGCAATACTCACCCGCAGTAGCTGCTGCCGCTGTAGACAGTTGCCAGGTAGAACATCGATACAACGGTATACATTCCGTGAACGGGTGTAACTATAGAAGCGGGCGATGAAGGTTGGTGTCGACTCACATGGTGGGTGCCTTGACAACACGGGACTATGTCACAATGGCTTTGCGCTGGACTGTGTGACGTCAGCACGAATCACATTTCCCCAATTTCGAGTCTTGAGTGAAGAGCCAGGGATCAAAGTGCAGTATTCTGCAAATGGAAAAATATAAATAAAGTTTTGCATTTCTTCAACGACTTTCACCATTTCAGAATGTCCCCAAAGGAAAACAAATGGATTCCTTCATAATGAGTAGTCACTGTGGTAATGTAGGGCTGCAGTGCAACCGGGTTGCAAGGAATGGCTTTGGAGACAAGCTAAATCTAAGCCTTTAATACAGTCGGGTATTTGAGGAGGAAATTCTTCACTCAGAAAGCGATGGGAATGTGGAATTATCTCCCAAAGGGATTGGAGGAGGAGAATGGTGACGATGAAATTAAGGGGGGTGCGGGGTGGGGGAGCTGGATAAACGCATCAGGCAGAAAGGAAGAGAAGGATAGGAGAATGGGGGGGATGAAGTAGTGGGTGGGAGAAGGCTGGTGTTGGAAGAATCACAGGTATGGAGCAGAGGTGCCGAAAGGCCTGCATCTGGGCTGCCAACCCTGTGTAATTCTACGAAATAGATCAGTGGCATCATGAATTAATTCTCCGATACAAAACCATGGTGCCTTTGCTTCGCCACACTCCGTTCAATCACCCCCTCTAATTGAATTCAGACACCCCCTCGTGTGGCATCCCTCTCAATTTCATCTCTGATACATCCCCCATACTCGATCACACTCCAGTTGACCCCAGAGACTCCCCAATGTGGGATCCCTCTCCAGCGTATCAGAGAAACTCCCCAGTGCAAGACCCCTCTCGAGTTGATCCCTGACATCTCCCAATCTGGGGCCCTGCCCTAGTTGATCTCTGACTCCCCACAATGTGGGTTCACACTCTCGTTGATCAGAGGTTTCCCCAATAATGCATCCCTCTCTACTTGATTTCAGGCACCCGCTAGTGTGGCATCCCTCTCTCGGTAATCTCTGATAACACCCCCACCGTGTGGGATCATTCTCCAGCTGATTTCAGCCACTCCCTATTTTGGGAACACTTTCTGGTTGATCTCGGAGACTGCACAGTGTGGGATCACCCTCCAGTTGATCACAGACACTCCGCAGTTGAAACCACTCTGTAGTTGACCTATGAAACCTCCCAATCTGGGGCACCGCCCTAGTAGATCACTGGCTCCCCACAATGTGGGTTCACTAACGAGTTGATAAGAGACATTCGCAGTGTGGAATCCCTCACTAACTGATTTCTGACAAAGCTCCACAGTGGAATCCCTCTGTAATTGGTCTCTGACAGAGCCCCGGTGTGGAATCCCTCTGTAGTTGATCTCTGACACAGCCCCAGTGTGGAATCCATCTCTAGTTCATCTCTGACATAGCCCCAGTGTGAGATCCCTCTCTGGTTAATCTCTGACACAGCCCCAGTGTGGAATCTCTCTCTAGCTGATCTCTGACACAGCTGCAGTGTGAGATCACTCTCTAGTTGATCTCTGACACAGTCCCAGTTTGGAATCACTCTCTAGTTGATCTCTGACACAGCCGTTGTGTGAGATCCCTCTCTAGTTGATATCTGACACAGCACCAGTGTGAGATCCATCTCTAGTTGATCTCAGTGGAAGGGTTGGATCTCCGGCTCTTGCACAGGCGCGGTCGCTGCCCGACGTTTTATGCTTGAATCGACAATCTCGCCCTGCTCTTCCCACCACCCGCATCCGGGCAAGCGCAGTCCCACTGTTACCGGTCAAGCACGCGCAGTCCGGCTGCATTCCTCCACAATGTTGACATAGTCCCACATCCTCAACCACCGCACATGTGCATTGTCTTCCTTCCAACACCCATGATGGAAAGGCCTTCCGCGAGCTCACCAGTTCGCTGTCTCCAATCCCGTCCTTCACCCTCATTATTCCGCAGTTCCTCCCCTCCCCCACAGCCCGACGACGGTCCGCGCCCATGCAGCACAATCGCCTGTTCTTCGCGCCACGCTCCCCTCACCACGCGCCCCGACCGGCCCTTCCCTTCCTCTTCCGCGAATGCTCCAAGCGCCCCCCAGCCCCCCGCCTCCATAAATGTGTGCCGCGTTCCGCCTTCCCCAACGGTTTTGCGCACGCATCCAACATTCCTTCCCGGATCTGCGCATGCGTTGCCATTCGCACCTCCCCCTCTCCCCATAATCCTCAGTCCACACAAGCGCTCTCCACTCTGGGAGATGAGTCCTCAGGTGAAAGGAAGAAACTGAGGATGCTGGAAATCCAAAACAAAAATAAAAATACCGGGAAAAACTCAGCAGGTCTGACACCATCTGCGGAGAGGAACACAGTTAACATTTTGCGTCCGTATGACTATTCAACAGAACTAAGGAAAAATAGAAAAACAACAACTTTACATCAAAAACTCTCTCCTCCATCCCCAACACCTTTCCGATCCCCCCTTTTTCCCAATAATTTACATGGATTTTTATTTTCCCACCTTTTTTCATTGTTTTTAAATGTATTTGCATCCATTTTTTTACCTCTACCTTTTAGTCTATTTCGATCCCTTCCCCCCAGCCCACCCCCACTAGGGTTATCTGTACCCTGCCCGTCCTGCTTTCTACCCTTAATGTCACCTATTAGCACATTTCTTACATAATATCACCACCGTCAACATCTCTTTGTAGTTTTGTCTATGACATATTTTAGCTATGTCCCCCTATCACTGGCCCACTATCCAGATCTACTTGTCCCACCCCACCTTAAACCAGCTCCTATTGCATCTCCTTTCTCTTTTTCCTTAGTTCTGTTGAAGAGTCATACGGACTTGAAGCATTAACTGTGTTCATCTCCGGAGATGCTGTCAGACCTGCTGAGTTTTTCCAGGTATCTTTATTTTTGGTTAAAGAGTCCTCAGGTATCCCAGCATAAAGTTTAATCCGGGTTCTCAATTCACTCACTCACTGGACTGTTTCCAGCATCCTGAACACGCATTCCCACTAACTGTGCAAGGATGTCATGGGAGGCACTAGGTTGTCCATAGATTAAAACATTGTGGAAAATATTATATAAAACAGTTTAAAGAGACACAGATCCACCGGATCAGACAAAATGAGATCCTTTGGATCACATAGTGCCAGATCGACTGTTTCAGGAAATGTCAGATCCAATGGAGCAGAGGGAGTGAGATCCATTGGGTCCAATTGCTTCAGGCCTAGCGTTTCTGATAGTGTCAGGTCCACTGGATCAGACAGTGTAAGATCCTCTGGAACAGACAGTGTCAGATCATCTGGCTCAGACAGAGTGATATCCAGTGATCCAGATCGTGCCAGGTCCAATAGATCGGACAGTGTCAGATTCCATCGTTCAGATTGTGTCATGTCAACTGGAGCAGGCAGTGTCAGAACTTCTGGTTCACACAGAGTGTGGTCCGCTGCTCCAGATAGTCCCGAAACATTGAAACGATTGCTGATAGATCTCCTGTATCAGGCTGTGTTAGAACCTTTGGTTCAGGCAGTGCAACGGGCAATGTCAGGTGCTTTGGTTCAGAAAGTGTCAGATACCGTACAGCAGCCAGTGTCATTTTCTCAGGTTCAGAGAATGTCAGATGCTCCGGTTACAGCAGGGCCAGATCCTCTTTTTCAGTTAGTGTCAGAATTTCCAGTTCAGATAGTGTCAGGTAATCTGTATCGGACAGCGTGAGATTCAATGGTACAGAAAATGTATTGTGTTCTGTTTCACCCAGTGCCTCATCCTCTGCTTCAGCGTCAGATCCACTGGATCAGGCACTATCAGATGCACTGGATCCGAAATGTCAGAAAATGTCAGATCCTATCCCAGACAGAGTGATATCCACTGTTACAGTCAGTGCCAGGCCCTCTGATTCAGACAGAATGGGATCCAACGGTGTAGACTGTGTCAGATGCTGTGGTTCAAGTCAGATCCTCTGGATCGGAGAGTATCATATTCACTGATCCTGACAGGGTGAGATCCAATGGGGCATGCACTGCGTTGTGCTCTGATTCAGTCAGTGTCTCATCCTCATATTCAGCAAGTATCCAATCCTTTGTTTCAGCGAATGCCTCATCCCCGAAACAGTGCTTGGTGGGTGGCCGGGGGTGGAGGGGGTGGTGGGGGGCGGGGTGGTCGGGGGGTGGGGTGGTGGTTGTGGGGGAGCGTGGGAGGAGAGGAGTTGTTGGGAAGAGGGTCAGAAATGTTGTCAAATCTCAGAGAATATTAAATGTAATGGGACAATACCAGTTGGGGATTTCAACTTCCCCAATATTAATGGGGATAGTGTTAGTGTGGAATGTTTATAGGGAGCAGGTTGGGGGGGGGTGGGGGGGTGGGGGGGAGGTGTTGGGGTCGTGGACAGTGACGGAAATCTTACAGTGTATGTAGGAGAGCTTTTTTGAGCCTGCACGCATCAATTCCTACAAGAGAGGGGGCCGCACTGGACTGAGTCTTAGGGAATAAGGCTGGGCAAGTGGTAAAAGTGTCAATGCGGAAGGAGTTCCAAAATAATGACCATAACTCTGTAAGATTTAAGGTAATTATAGGAAAGGACAAAGATAGACCGGAAATAAAGGTCATGAATTGGAGAAGGCCGATTTCAAATTGACAAGACAGGATCTGGCCAAAGTGTATTCGGAGCAGCTACTTGTTGGAAAGTCTACATCAAAATAGGGAGTGGCATACAAAGAGGAAATAGTAAGATTTCAGGGCCAACATATTCCCGTAGAGGTCTAGGGCAGGACCAACAAGGTCAGTGCACTCTGGATGTCAAGGGATATAAGCAAAATAAGAAACCTCATGTCTGATACAGAGTGCTTAAAACAGTGGAAGCCCTAGAGTAGTTTAGAAAGTGTAGGGGGTACTGAAAAAGTAATTAGGAGGGCGAATAAGGGGCAAGATAAAGGAAAATCACAAGGCATCTTATAAATATATTAAGGGCAAGAGGATAACCAGGGAAAGAGTAGGTTGCATTCTGGACCAAAGTTGCAATGTGTGCGTGGAGGTGAAGGACGAAAGTGATATTTTGAATTATTAATTTTCACTTTTGTTCACAGAAGGGAGGGGTGAGACGTAGGTGTAATGATCGGGGAGGGGGACTGTGAAACATTTGAACAAATTGGCATTGGATGCGAGAAGTTGTCATGATTAAGCGGGAATGAATATTGATAAACCCCCATGCCCAGATGAAATAATCCCAGGGTGCTCTGTGAGGCAAGGGGGGAGATTGCAAGGGCCCTGACACTAATTTTCAAAACCCTTTGGCCACAGGAGAGGTGCCAGCGGACTGTAGGACAGAGAATGTAAAACATTATTCGAGAAGTGTTGCAGTGATAATCCTGATAATTACAGTCAAGTGAGTCTTACATCAGTCGTTGGGAAACTATTGACAAAAACAAGTCTAAGGGACAGGATTAATCTCCACTTGGAGAGGTAGGGGTTAATCAGATATAATCAGCATGGCTTTCTCAGAGGGAGGTCATATCTAACACATTTGACTGAATTTTTCGAGAGGGTAGCTGGTTGTGTAGTTGAGGGTAGTGCTGTTGATGTAGTGAACATGTACTTCAGTAAAGTTTTTGACAAGGACCCACATGGGATCCAGGTCAATAAGTTAAGTGCCCATGGGTACCAGGGCAATTTGGCAAATTGGAGCCAAAATTCACTTTGTGGCAATGGCAGAGGGTGATGGTCGAAGGTTGCTCTAGCGATTGGAAGCCTCTGTCCAGTGGCGAAACGCAGGGATCGGTGCTGGGAGCCCTGCTATTTTTAGTGTACATTAATGATTTGCATATGAATATAGAAGCTATGATCAATAGCTTTGCAGATTAGTGGTGACGTAATTAATGAGGAGGAAAGCCTTAGAGTCCTGGACGACACAGGTGGGATGGTAAGACGGGCAGAGCGGTGGTAAATGGAACTTAATCCTGAGAAATGTGAGCTGATGCATTTTGGGAGGCCAAACACGGCAAAGGTATACACAGTGAATAATAGGACCCTCGGAAGAACAGGGGATCAGAGGGAACTTGGTATAGATGCCCATTGATCTCTGAAGGCAGCAGCGGAAGAAGATAAGGTGGTTAAGAAGGCTTACGGGATATGTGCCTTTATTAGCCGAGGCATAGAATTTAGAAACGGAAAGATTATGTTGGAGCTTTATAAAACGATATTTGTGTCACAGCTGGAGTACTGTGTGCATTCTGGTCACCAAACTATTGGAAGAATGTGATTGCACTGGAGAGGATGCAGAGGAAATACAGCAGGATGTTGCCTGGGCTGAGAATTTCAGCTATGAAGAATGGCTGGATAGGCTAGGGCTTTATTCCTTACAGCAGAGAATGCTGGGGGGGACCTGACAGAGGTAGGCAAAACTATGACAGAAATAGATTGTGGAGGTGGGAAAAATTGTTTGCGCTGAGATTATATGTCAATAACCACGGGGCATAGATTTAAGGTAAGGCAATTTGAGGATTTTTTTTTTTACACCCAGAGGGTTTTGGAATCTGGAACACCCTGCCAGAGGTGGTGGTAGAGGACGGAAACTTCACAACGTTTGAGGAGTATTTAGATGAGCACTTGAAACGTCATAGCATACATGGTTATGTGCCCAGTGATGAAAATGTAATTACAGTAGATAGGTGCAGGTGGCCGGCAGATACACGATGTGCTGAAGGGCCTCTTCCTGTGATGTGCATGTCCACAACTATGACTTCGAGACTCTATGGCACTTATTCAGCCATTATCTGATCCCCTGGCTCAGCGAGTGCCTGAAACCTTCATTCAGTGAGTGACTGATCCCCTGGTTCAGCCGGTGACTGATTCCATGATTTCGCTGATGGCTGATCCCCTGATTCAATAATTGTCAAACCAACTGATTCGGCCAATTTCAGACCCTCTGGTAGAGACAGTGTCATATCATATGGTTCAGAAAGTGTCGGATCCCCTGGCTCTGCAGTGTCTGATTCCCTGGTTCTGCATGTGTCAGATCCTCTGGCTCTCCCAGGCTCTGGTCCTCCAGTATTTACATAACTAAGAAATATAATTATTTACAGTGCACACAATAGTTATTTTCAGTAGAACAATCTGTTATATACACTAAGGCTTCATTTATACCTCATTTTGGGTGAAGAATGAATTGATTTAAAAAGGAGGAGGTGCAGGAGGTTCGTATCCTGTGGATTTCGTGTTCATTCAGGGTCAGGACAGCAGCAGTTGACTCTGCAATTATGCGAACAGGTTGCAGGCACATCTGGAGACTTGGAACCGTTTTGGACTTTCCAGGTGTAAGGTTGAAAATTCCATTGCGCGATCTCTGATCTGCTGTTGCTCATTATTGAATAACTCGCCATCCGTGCGTAACAACTCAACGTGTCCGGGAATCTAAACCTGACTGGCGTGATATTCAGGCAGGACAATAACAGAAGAGTTATTACACATGAGTTCTGATCATTTTCCAGTAGGACATGCAATGTGTCTTTAATTCTCCAAGACATTCTTATCGCTGCCAGATATTTCCAGGGCTCTGACACAACCATTGGGTAGCAGGATAGGCGTTCAGCAAATCCCTCAATAAACTTTCAGCACTGTGGTGATGAACTGCAGCACTGAAACCTGCGGAGCTCTCAACATTCCAGTAAAGAAGGAGACCATAGTAACTGCCTGATCTTCTTGAGCTCTAAGGATCTGAGAAACAACTTTGTGAAAATTTCGTAGCTGGCTGTGGGCTGCATGTTCTGTCATTGCCCAGAGCAGCAGAACAGATCAATTGGGGAATTAATATATCCTCAATTTCTCTCCATTTGTTGAACCATATGTCTGTGTGTTTTGTTGCACAAAGTCTGCTAATGTTTAGAAAGAGATCTGAAGTCCATGTGGCCTTGCAAAATTATGCAAAACGAGTTTTCTTGTTTTAAGACTTTTGCTGTGCAAAGTACAATGAAATCAAACAAGACTAAACATTGATGAGCAGGCAACTAATACATTAAATTACAGGGAATATATCCCGCTTTAACTTCATAACTAAAAGGAAAAACTCACTCCGAGTTCATACATTAAAGAAACTATCTGTAGTTAGGTTGCCCTAACGTTAACGTCTGGCGCATTCCGGCTCTAACAGGAACCCTTTTCCATTCTTCACCCCGGTGAAACAGTTTATACCATTCAAGGCTTTGACCATAATCCACTGAAATTCCCATTGCAGATTTCCTCTGGTGGTTCCAATATCTTTAACTCTTACCAGTCCGTAGTTCTAACGAGCCATCTGCTAGGTCAATATCTGAAATGCAGTCCTTTTTTTGTACATGGCATAGCAGCACCTGCTGTGGGTCTTCTATCCCCTGACACTGACTGATTCTGAGATTTTAAGTCGTACTCATCCAAGCTCATGTTACTTCTTCCTTTGTGTCAAGGTGTTAAATCTCATCACTGACTTTCAGTAGGAATGATCCTCGGCCCCATATATCCATGTCAACCAGCTCACAATGTCCTGTCTCCTGGAAGACTTCAATTCAACTTCACACCGTCTTCCATTCCAGGACATTATTTTCTTGCTTTTAATTGGAAGAGAAAGCTTAGATCATAACTAACTTATAACGTCCACGAGTCATGACAGTTGGCTGATTCAAAAGCAGCATCAGTGTTTTTTTGAAGTTTTCACTTTAAGCCCCACATGGCAGAGTTTCAAACTCCGTTTCAGCGATTCAGTATCAGCAGCAAAATAATTTAGCAGAGAACGATTAAGAAAGTTTCTTAGATAAATAAGTTGTGTGATGAATATTAGGAGGATGAATGTGTTGAAAGATCCTTCCAATTCGTGTTGAATGAGAATCTCATGCAACTCATTCCCAGGGACAATATTTCTCGCGGATGGATTAGTTATTTTCCAAACAGCTGCTTAAAAGCACTCACTGCACAGTATCAGCCCCTTTCCCACTGATTTTTTATACGTGCTTGATGAACTTGTCTGAATGGATGGGGAAAGGAGCAGGACACAGCTGCTGCTCTGTTGTCTGAGGTCAAAATCGTCACACAAAGTGGAACCCTGTGTTTCATACCCTGGAAAGGAACAGACTCCAACTGAACCCTCAGTTTACCAAGTATGTCTGAAACCTGGTTCTGAAGTTCACTGCTTCGTTTTTAAAAGCTGATTTACATTTACAAGAACAGTGGCTGCACAGGAAGAACTGGGGCGTTTTAATACTTTCTTGCAAAAACATGTGTTAAAGTAATGTTGATGCAATACTTTGTCTCTGTGTCCAAAGGATGGGTTAATCAACTTCTATAATTTTCAGCATTTCCGCCACTTTTCCTTTAGGGATTTTTTTTCACGGGTTCCAGTTGGGAACTCACTATGTGCCGTGGGTGCCTCCGTGTTGCTGAGCAGTGAATTGTCTTCCTCCATTTGACCTGCATTTCAGTCGGTGGAATAGACGAGACCACACCCACAGGAAGCGCTAACTCCCTAGCACCGTCACAGGGAGCCGTTAACTCTGCCTGATATGGGAAAGTCACGATGGTTTCAGACACATGCAGACCTCCAACAGGAGATTCCACAACACCCTACCGCACCAGAGCATGAGAAACCATCTTGCTGTGGATCAGAATGGCCCACCTCAAAAAGCTGCTCTACATCACACCACCCCACTTCTCCAGAGGTGGAGATGTCACGAGTCTCCTCGGCAAAGTCCCAGTTATCAATCGGAGGATGATCTTCCGCCAAAGCATCTGAATTTTAATGTCTGTCTTTAACTGCTGTCAGCCTGACTGCAGCGTCCATTCCATTAGCTCAAACCAATCGGCCTCACCTCTTTCAACATGTGCAACGCAATCTGGTGTGTCATTTCTGTGTTCATTCACTCCAGCACCAGGAGGTGCCCCGATCGTTGGGCACTTCTCAGTCTCTGACTGAGACATCGAAAATTTCCCGAGTCCAACTGGAGGGCAGCTTACCTATTAGCGTGTGGTCGGTGAATGGAATCTGCTAAAATCCTATCTATGGTGCGACAATGGGGCAGTGGCTGACATCGGGTTCCCGTTCAGCTAGGACAACTAAAGCAGTGCTGATGAGGGTCCCTCCCGCTTTTACCTTGCAATGGCTGTTGGGGGGCAGTAGTGTGAGGGTGGTGCTGCGGAGGGGGCGGAGGTGTCCGCTGCTACCATTTTCAGTTGGGAATTTATTGTTTTCCCTTAGTGCCTCCGTGCCAGAGACCCGTGTATACTCTTCCTTCATTCCCCTGGTCTTGACCACATAGCAACAGAGCAGAGAAAGCATTTTGGACTGCAAGCAAAGAACTGGCTCCTACAATTGTTCAACAACGGCCTGCAACACACGTGTTATCTAATATTTGGCAGAAGACACAGGTAATTGCACTAATAAAGCCCAGAAAAGATCCCTCAGATCCTAAGACTTTTCAGCCAATTTCACTGCTTTGCCACAGCAACAAGCTGTTTGATTCCCTGATACTTAATAGGATAGGACCATCTGTAGATGAGAAGATCATTCCAGAGCAAGCAGGTTTCCGCCCTGGCAAATCAAGAACAAACCAACTGCTCAAACCCACACAAGATATCGAAGATGGTTTTGAGCAAGGGATGGTAACATGCGTTGTTTTTGTAGACCTGTCAGCAGCACCTGATACAGTGAACTATAGCCGTCTCCTCCGCAAGATCCTAGAGATGACTAAAGATATTCACTTAATAGAGTTGTTAGAAAGCATGCTTCAGAATCGCCGGGTCGATGTTGAACTAGATGGGTAGTGCAGCACGTGGCGTATTCAGAAAAAAGCTCTTCCTCAGGGAGCGTGCTTGCACCGCTGCTGTACAACATCTACACGAATGACCAACCTATAGACGGTGTCACACGCCGTTTTGTATCTACTGATGACTTATGTGCAACTGCCTAATGCACTGATTTTAACAACGTGGAGAAAACGCTTTCTAAGGGCTTGGAGGGAATAAGATCGTACTATGAAGAAAACCACCTTCGCACAAACCCATTAATGACATAGGTTTGTGCATCCCACCTCAGAAACCGTGAAGCTAAACGCCTGATTAAAGTAACCTGGTGTGGAGCAGCACTGACGCATTGTGATCACCCTATCTACTTTGGTGTCACACTTCACAGATGCCTCACCTGCAAGAACCACATTGAAAAGGCGAAGGGAAAACTGAGCGCACAAAACAACATCCTGAATAAGCTCACTAACACAAAATGGGGAGCAAGATCGAAAACATTGCGAACCAGTGCACTTGCTCCTTGCTATTCCACTGCCAAATATGCCTGCCCTGCATGGGAATGATCTACTCAGGCTAAGAAGATGTATGCGGTCCTGAATGCAAGCTGCTGACTTATCACAGCTTGTTTAAAACCAACACACACCAACAGCCTGTATATCCTGGTGGGTATCGCTCCCCCTGATATAAGAAGAACGGTAGCCAGCAAGAAAGAGCCACTCCTTCAAACATCAGATGAGAGGTACCCTCTACATGGTCATAAACCTACACCCATTCGCCTAAAGTCACGGAAGAGCTTCATGAACAGTGTTGTTCCATTACAATCAACCCCATCTAAAGCCCGCATCGCCTTGTGGAAAGACCGGCTCGCCAGTCTCAAACAAAACCCAGAGATGGAAATTCTACCGGATGAAAGCCTTCCCCCAGGAGCTAAATACAACTCGGCAACCTGGAAGTGCCGTAACGGACTTAGGACTGGTGTAGGCCTTTCAAAGGTGTCACTAAGCAAATGGGAACATACAACCAGCCCGACAACTTGTGAATGTGGAACTGAGCCACAGGCTATGCAACATCTCCTGCAATGTCTATCGATAGAGGAAACCTGCACTGTTGCAGATCTTGCCGAATTCAGCAACAAGGCGCACAAATGTGTCCAGTTCTGGCTGGGTCATGTATAGACTGTCCGTGGACACGATAACAAGAATCATTTCGCTGGTTTGTTGTTGCGGAGCATGGAGGAGGCCTCGCCTGGAATTGTTTCAAACTCACTGTAGATTCATTCTCGAATCGGGGGGGAACCCAGACCTTTGGAGAGATTTCCATTGTGTCTCCCGTGTCACAAAGTCTTTGAAAAACTATTGCGCCCATCCAGCTGGCCGCATGCGGTTGACATGAGTATTGGTGGATTGGTAAATAGCGAGGAGGACAGCCTTAGATTACAAGAGGATATAGACGGGCTGGTCAGATGGGCTGATAAGTGAAATATTGAATTTAATCTGGATAAGTATAAGGTGATGCACTTGGGCAGGACAAACAATGCACGGGAATGCACGATGAATGCAAGGACCCTGGGATGAACCAAGGATCAGAGGGAGCTTAGTGTGCATGTCCGCCCGTCCCTTAAGATAGCGGGGCAGGTAGATATGTTGGTTAAGGGGGCATATGGGATTCTTGCCTTTATTAGCCAAGGAATATAATATAAGAGCAGGGAGGTTATGCTGGAACTGTATAAAACAATGGCTAGGCCACAGCTTGAGTATTGTATGCAGTACTTTAGTCCGCATTGTAGGAAAGATGTGGTTGTTTATAAGAGAATGCAGAGGAGATTTAACAGGGTGTGCCTGGGGCGGAGATTTTTATTGAGCACCAGCTTTGCCAACCAATAAACTGTCGGGGAAGTGTGGATGGAAATGATTGTTTTCCAAAGCCTTCCATGCCTTCAAATGTAAATGACCAATGTCGTCATGATCATGACTGACAGTGCGGGGATACAATGTTGACCCACAGTAGTAACTGCCTGCAGAAACAGGTTGCAAACAGAGCCCACAGACACTTGGAGGCAGAGCTTGTAGACAACACAATCACTGGGAACAGATGCACGGGGGCGAAGAAAGAACACGGTCAACAAATTATCAGAGGCAGTGGAACAGGGCGAATATGGAAGAGAAGAAATCAAAAGCTCCATTCCCTAGGAAATGGCGATGAGGTTGAGGATACATACGATATCGAAACTAGACATCTGAATGACATTTATAGACGTGACTTTTCCTGGACAGAAGTAATTTACAAAACTACTCAGACCTGGATGAGATGGTAAATACTCTCACAAACATTAATCCAAAGCTTAATGCCAAATCACAAATAAATGTTAAAACGTTCAGGCTAGAACCAGGAAATATTTGCTGAAGTTTGAAAGGGAATGGTTCCCCGAAGAAAGATGCAACGGAAGCCAGGAAAATTACTTTGATGGTCTAAGGTGGCACTGATATTTCATAGTTGGAGACGAGCAAAGTGAAAGGGACCAAAATGAAGTGACGCTAATTGAATTTTATATGGCACTGAAACAGATGGACCTGCTCTCCGGGGATTGAGCAGTTGTGAAAAGCTGTATCTGATCGCAGCAAATCAAGACATGAAAGAGGTGTCACTGAGGATTGAAAATAATACATTCATTGAAAAAGCGTCCTCCAAGCAGATGAAAGAAAGATCTGGTCCAATTGGACCCAGAGAGTTTAGAAAAGATAAGCAGATTCACTTAATATATTGACTATCACATGATGATTGATCCAGAGAATATCACTGTTTCATACCCCATGTAAATTACCAATAGAGCTGAAAGGAAGCTTGAAAATGAGCTCCAAGAGATAGAGAGAAGAAAATAATTACCCAAGTCACCGAGCCTAGAGATTGGTAAATTCAAATGCCCTGAGAGAGAAGGCAAATGGGCGAGTAAGTATTTGCCTGGATCCCAAAGACCTAACTCTAACAATAAAGAGAACTGACTATGTTATTCCAAAACTGCAAGGGACCATGCCAGAACTGGCAGGTGCCAAAGCTTTCAGCGGCTTGATAGCAGGTATGGCGACTAGAACGTGAAGCTTGATGAGGAATCTTCACTCCTGAGATCATTCAACACACCCTTTGGGCGGTTCAAATTCCTTCATCAATCATTTGCCCTTAAAGTGAGCACGGATGTGTTGGAGCATAAATCAGATTTAAACAGGGGATGCCACGGAGCAGTCAGAATAACTGATACCCAGCTTTATGTGTGAATCATAGAACGGTTTCAGTACGAAAGGAGGACATTCAGCTCTTCCAGACAGTCAAAGTACGCTGCAGGAGCAATCTCACTACTGCCATTTGTCCACCCTTTCCCCGAAACCCAGCAAATATTTTCCCTTCAGCTTCCCATCCCATTTCCTCTCAGAAACCATGATTAAACTTTGCTCCACCTCTTTCTCGGACAGAACATTCGAGACCCCATTTCATCACGGTGTTAAAGGGGTTTTCCCCATGTCATCTCTGCTTCTTTGGCAAACAAATTATCCTAATACCATCTGATTTTCGTCACTTCTTCCAACGTGAAGAATAACTAGCTACTCTGTCTCGATCAATCATGATTCAGGTCACATCTACCTAGTCTCGCAAGCTTCTCTTCTCCAAGAACCATGCCAGCTCCTCCAATCTATTCACTTAACAGAGGTCCCTCATTGCTGAATCCATTCTCTTCTAATCTCCTCTACTCACTCTGGTCTCCAGACATAAAGAGGGTAATGCTTGCACAGCAGGCCGTTCAGAGATGCTGATTCCAGTGATGAAGGCGTTGTTTCATGAGCAAATTTTCAGCTCTTTGAACTGGTGCATAATGGAGTTCAGAGTCGCCTTGGAACAGGTATAATTCCGAGAGGCTTTGAACGGGTGGCTGCTGAGAGGATGTTTCCCTTTGTGCCGGAATCAGAGCTAGTGGCACAATTTGAGAGTATGAGTCAGGCATTTAAGACGGAGGTGATGAGGAATTCCTTGTTTCCCAGATTCATTAATTCCCTTCCCAAGTGAGCAGTGGAAGCCGGGTCATTGATTATTTTCAATAGTGAGTTCGGAAGAGCTTTTATCGAAAAAGGAACGGGGGACAATGGGGGAACGGATATGGAAATGGAGCAAAAGTTTGTAGATAAGGGCACAATCTGATCAGCGATGACCTTATTAAATGGCAGAGTTGGCTCGAGGGCCCTCGTACCCTTCTCCTGCTCCTATTTATAAAGCCATTAATTGCTTTTGATATCTGAACTCTTTCAATAGGAAACGACTTAAACTATCTCACACCACAGTTGATGTGATAAGGGTGGATATAGTGTGGGGAATGGAGAGTAAATCTGTTGTGCAGCGTGAATGGTTCTACTTGTTGTTGAGTTTAGAAGCTGAAGTTCATATTTGAAGACATTTCCTCCTGTTTCTGCCAACTGAACTGGTATTTTGGAAGAGGGAGATTGCGTTTGCTGTCATTTCACCTCCTGATCGCTACGTGCCTCTGTAAATTTTGCCTGGCCCTCCTGTTTCTCCCTGGTCCTCCTAGTGTTAACTCTTCCCCACCCGGTGCATCGACCGCTGTTCTTTGTCGAACCCCGGCACAGGTCGGCAGCACTGGCCTCCTGGCTTCAGTGTCTTATTGCAGGCGTTTATTTTAAATCGACAAAGAGAAAGGAAGAATCGACCCATCAGAATGGAGAAGGAACTGGAACTCTGACCAGTCGAGGAGCTAAATAATAATAATAGTGATAATAATTAAATGTAAAATGAGAATCAGCTTCCTGTTAAGCAGGCAATATTGTTGCGCATGTGCAGTCAGTTCGGTCACCCAGAGTGCAGTGCGGCCCTGCTCACTTATAGAGGGCTTTCGAATCAGCGGGCGATTGTGGGAACAGCACCCGCCATTGCACTATCACCAATTAGGACAAATAGAAATCCTGAAGGTGAGAAATAAATTAATTAATTGGGACAATGAGGTGGCCATTCGGGAAATGGAGTCAGTCCGGCATCTAATAAGATCATGGTTGAATTTCTGCCTGAAAACACTCAGCCTCACACACATTCACACACACAAACAGAATCACTCCCACACGCTCGTGATATTAACATGCATAAAACACACACACAAACAAAAAACACATCCACATAAAACACACAAACTCACACACACAGACACTAACAGACACATAGACAAACACAGGTTAAGATTGAGCAAGTGTGTATCTGTGCATGTCTGAGATTGCGGTGCAAATATATTGCTTTGTATCTGAGAGCCTGTGAGTGCGTGTGGGTGTGACAGAGAGCGTGCGAGGGAGAACTTGTGCGTCAATATTACTATGAATTTGTGTATTTGTGATTCAGGAAGTATGTGTTTCTGTGTGTGTATGAGTGTGTGAATAGTGTGTGCGTAGGAGTATGTCATTTTGAGATTGCGAAATTAAGTTTGTAATTGTGTGAAAGAGTGTGTGATTGTGCGAATGCATTTCTGTGTATGGTGGGACAGCAGGGTGTGTGACATTTCGAGTGCTTGAGAGAATGTGTGATTGTGCGTGTTAATGAGAGTATTAGACAGGGAGCGTGTTTGTGAATGTGTTTGCGATTCTCTGTTGATGCACATAAGTGCTTCTCTGCAAGAGTATGTGAGTGAGTGTGATATGTGAGTGCGTCCAAATGTGAGAGCTGAAAACTTTTTGTGAGGTTGTGTGACTATGTATGTGAATCTGTGTGTGTGTCTGCTTATGAGAGATAGAGAGTGAGAATGTCAATATGTGTGAGACATTGAATGTCTGATATTGTGACTGTGTGACAGAATCTGTGTGTGTGTGCATGTTGGTCTGTGTCTGCGTGCATGTGAGTATAAGTCTGTGTTAGTGAAAGTGTGTGTGAGGGTGAAAGAGAATGTGTGTCATTGTGACAGTGTGATATTGAATGAGTATTTGATTCTGGGTGTGTGCGTGTGTGACAGAGTGAGTGTGTGCTTGAGATTGTTGTGTGAGTGCTTCTGTGAATGTGTGTGATGAAGTGAATGAATGCCTTTGTGAGAGGAAAAATGTGGAAAACAGAATGTCTGTGAATGTCTGCCTGTGTGAGTGTGTGCATGTTGTGTGTGTGTGAGTGAGAGAGAGAAAGAGATGTGGACAATGTGGGATTGTGTGAGCATGGGATTTCGTGAAAATATGTGAGAGAGAGTATGTGTTTGAGTGTGATTGTGGGGAAAGGTGTGAGTGTACGTCAGTCTATGATTGTGTGTGTGTGTGTGTGTGAGAGAGAGAATGCGTGACATTTTCACAGTGTCAGATTGAGTGAGCTTGGGATTTGAGTGCGTGAGTGAAAATGTGTCTGAGTGGGTTTGTGTGAGGGTGAGTGTATGAGGGCCAGTGTGAGTGTATGATACTGTGACTGAGTGCAGGCGAGATAATGCATATGTTTGAGAAAGTGTCTTTGACAATTTAATAGTTTGAGATCGAGTGAACATCTATGGCTGCGTGTTATTGTGTGCGTGTTTGTGTATGTGCGTGTGTATATGTTTGTGTGTGTGTAATTGTGTGAGTATGTGTTTGTATATCTGTGTGTGTGTGTGTGGGTTTGGGAGAGAAGCTGAGATTTTCCACGCCGGGCTTGAGTGTTCTCACTCCTTTTCTTATTTTTTGTTCTTGAGCACTCCCTATATTCAGGGAGACAGCCCAGGCTGGGTCTATGCCACCCAGAAGCTTATGCACACAGGGAGGAATCAGTCTTTGCCCGAGTGACTGTGAGCCTCGTGTGAGGAGCCTTCTCTGGATGCTTGTCGTTTGCCCCTCACACAAGCTCCGATTGCAAAGCCTTGATTTCGCCAAACGAAATGCTCCGGGTCCACTTCAGCTGTATGCCCCTGGAGAGTTCATCCGAGTGATCTAACTACTGCTGGATTGACGACCCGAGCGAAGTTACTACTGCTTGAGACAACACCCGAACTATGAAATTACTGCTGCGGAGACCACGCGAGCAATGTGACTACTGCTGGAGAGAACCCCCGAGCTGTGTAAATACTGCTTGAGACAACACCCGAGCTATGTAACTACTGCTGGAGAGACCACCCTAGCGATTTAACTACTGCTTGAGAGAACACCCAAGCTGTTTAACTACTGCTGGAAGGTTCATTGTAGCGATGGCTGAGATAATCCGTACCATTTGGTGTTCAGGAAACCATCATCCCCAAAGTTCTCAATCGTTCCCAATGTCCATGAGCTCTTCGAGGCCTCCATCTAGTTTAGTGCTGAAAAGTTGGTACGTGCATGATCCAGACCGGTGCGATAAAATAAGATAAAATTTGCAGTCCAATTTCTGTGAGCATTAGAATGGAAACCTTTTATGAAATGAGCCGTTTAAAGCTTGACGTCCCTCTGCGCCTCAGAATGTCTTAATCCAGTCCTGTAACTGACATTCATAAGACACGTCTTTGACTACGGAAGACCTGGCTATTTCCTTGTATTTCTATTCAAAAATTACTGACTTTATATTTCATGTCATTGAGTTTATTTCAGAGCTGGACAACGTTAGGGAATTAAGAGGTTCAAGACAGGGTGAAGAGGGAATTAAATGGACACAATGAATGTCTGTGATAAATTGGAGAAAGGAGAATGGAAACTGTGTAAAACTCCAGTGGTCCAAAAAATGATATACTTTATTCATCAAACATGTTAAGGTGCAGTACATGACTGGTCCATAATGGCAAAATATTGCGGATGCTGAAAATCTGAAGCACAAAAAATATATGTTGGAAACTCAGCAGGTCTGACAGCATCTGTGGAGAGAAAGACAATATTAGTGTATCGAATCCGCCTGACTACTCTTGGGAGCTCTGAAGAAGAGTCATACGGACTCGAAACTTTAACTCAGTCTCTCTCTCTACACATTCTGTCAGACCTGTTGAGTTTTTCCAGCATATTGTTTTGTTTTGTGTACAAGACTGTTCCACTTTTAGTAATAGTGTACTCACGTTCAATCTCATTTGGTGCAGCATGCATTACTCTGATAATTTTACACACACACACAAACTGGTCAGGCTTATAATTCTCATTTCACAACAAGAACAGCCTTGTACTTTTTTTACACAGAGATCAGGTTGATGGCAGAACATTAACAAGGTATCTTCTAAATAAAAAATATAGTGTGTACAGGAACAACAATCTCTCTATCTCCTTCTCTCTTACTCTCACTCTTTCTCTCTCTCTCGCTCTCCCACACACACACAGGAAGACGAACAGGCTGACAGAAACAGGTACCTACACAAAACAGACTCACCTTCAGCACTCTTCCACTGTAGGATGCTGTCAAGTTCACATGGTGCAGAAGCACATTGCGTACACGCACACACACACACACAGATCGACAGACAGAGAGATGTACACTCTCTCTCTCACACACACACATATTAAGAGATACAAACGTACAGGCGGACAGATGCATAAATAGATGCGTGTGGTCCGATAGGCACCCACAAACATACACAAACACATACACACATGCATACAAAAATCATACATGCAGACAGCCACACACATATCCTCAAATACGCATCCACGCAAAGATACGCACGCACGTACACATAGACGGACAGGCACTCAGACAAACACAGATGCATACAGACACAGACATACGCACAAATACACACACACACATTGTCACACACAGACGGACAGAAACAAAAATAGATATATTTACTCACACAGTCAAATACACACACGCACACACAACCTCACATTCAGCAATCTCCCTCGGCTGGGGTTTATCGAGACCGCGGGCGCACACACACAAACACATACACACTCCCCCACACACACACACACACACACACACAGACACACAAACAAACACACACACACACAAACACACACACACACATATGCAAACAAACAAACAAACACACACACACACACACACACAAACACACACACACACACAGTGTCACAAAAACACGCACACACAACCTCACCTTCAGCATTCTCCCTCGTGACCGTGGGTGCACAAACACAAACACACACACACAAATACACAAACAAACACACACACACACACCCACAACCACACACACACAAACACACACACACAGACACAAACACAGATGCTAAATAATTAAGATAAATTATACACTCTAGCATAAATTGACATTTGGTTGCTAAGTTGGGCTTCAGATCCTATGCAGAGGAATACAATTGTACATGTTTCCTTTATTGGGCATAATAATTGATCCAAAGGGTATAATGTTCGATCTGACTTGTAAAAGTTAACTTGATAGCCAACACACAGACGGGTAAATTTAGTGTAAATCGTGAATTGGTCATGATAACTAATATACAGGATATAAAGTAAAGCTAATTGTTGTATTGGCCTTGAAAACATTACAAGGGGAGAAAAGAAAGGTATATCGGCATTTTAGCTGATAAGCAACTAAATCAGAATATTTCTGAACTGTGAGGAGGATAGAGTAGCATTTCCAAAGGGTCTGGACAAGTTAGTGGAATGGATAGGCAGGTGTTAGATGAAGTTCATTGCAAATAGTTGCGAAATGATTCATTTCAGTAGCGAGAACATGAGGAGAGACAGCACAAAATTATGGATACAATCTATGAAGTGGGTATGAGCAGAGGGACAAGCCTTTGAAGGTGGCAGTATATTTTGAGCAATGAGTAACTAAAACACGGCTGTATTTATCGTAAAATAGAGTATAAATGCCATGAAGTTAGTTCAACTTGTATAAATCACTAGGTTGGACTCTAGTTGAAGTATTACGTCGAGCTATGGGCAAGGAGTGTGAAGTTACTGTATAGACCAATAAGCTTCACGAGAATGTTTCCAGTTTGAGCTTGGAGAAGTTACAGGGATTGGTGTTGGGTCCCTTGCTGTTTGTGGTATATATAAACGATTTAGAATTAAATGTAGGATGGTTGATAATTAAATTCGCGAATCAAACAAATTTTGGTGGGGTGGTAAATAGTGCCTAGAATAGCCCCAGATTAAAGGAGAACATAGACACGCTGGTCAGATGGGCTGATCATTGCCAAATGGAATTTAATACAGATAAGTGTGAGGTGATTGACTTGTGCAGGACAAGCAAGGCAGGGGAGTACACGATGAATTTTACCTGGGAAGTACCGAGGGTCAGAGGGAGCTAGGTGTGCATTTCCACCGGCCCCTTAAGGTAGCGGAATATGTAGATACGATGATTAAGAAGACATACGGGATACTTGCGATATTAGATGATGCATAGAGTATAATAGCAGGGAGGTTATGCTTGAACTATATAAAACGCTGGTTAGGCCACAGCTAGAGTATTGTGTGCAGTTCTGGAATTCGCATTATGCGAAGGATGACATTACACTAGAGAGAGTGCAGAGGAGATTTACCAGGATGTTGCCTGGAATGGAGAGCAATCGTTATGAAGCAAGATTAAATAGACTGGATTGTGTTTCCCTGGAGGAGATCATATTGAATTGGAGCTTGACTGAGGGTATAGTATTATGAGGTGCATAGATGGGGTAGACAGGAAGGAGCTCATCCCCTTGGTGGAGGGATCCATAACCAGTGGGCATAGATTTAAGGTAAGAGGCAGGAGGTTTAGTGGGGATGTAAGGAAGATTTTTTTCAACCAGAGGGTGTTGGGCATCTCGAACTCACTGCCTGAAAGGGTGGTTGAATCGGAAACCCTCAAAACATTTAAGATATATTTGGATGTGCACTTGCGATGCCAAGGCACACAAGGCGATGGGCCTGGTGCCGGATAATGTGTTGAGAATAGATAAGTACTTGTCTCTCCGGCGCAGATTCGATTGGCCGAAAAGGGCCTTTTTCTTTGCTGTAGACCCCTATGACTCTATGAATCTATGTTATGATTGTTTTCCTTGAAGAGGAGAAGGCTGAGAGGAGATTTGATGTGGCTGTTTAGAATCATGAGTGATCCTTATTAAACAAGGGGAAAGCGTTAATTTTCGTGAAACCACTCAGGGTGAGGAAGCTCAATATTAAGGTCATCAGGAAAAGAAGAATTGATCACATTAACTATTATGTTTTCACACAGCGAGTGGTTTGAATCTGTAAAACAGTGACTGAGAGCTGGTGGAGGCAGGTTAAATTGAAGCATTCATTCCGGAATTAGAAAATGAAGAACGTGCAGATTATTGGGAGAAGGCTGGAGAATAGAACTTGGTGAGTTGATCATTGAGAGATTTGGTGCAGACACGATGGGCCAAATGGCCACCTTCAACTTCCTAACAGTTCTGTGATTCTGTTATTTAACTTGATCCTTCCTTTTACCTGTGTCCCTCCTATTACAATCTCTGAATTTCTGCCTTTCGGTTCCAGCTTTAATTAGGATCAGTGAAATATAGTTGCACTGCCGTAATTCCCAGTGCTGCCCCGCTTTAAGGATCATTGACCAACCTCCAGCCAGCATCGAGCATCATGACGTCATGACGGTGAGGTGTTGGTGACCCTTTCAGAATCAAAGCAATTGGGCCGAATTTCGATATGATGATGATCTGCAAGCAACCCAGCCATTGGCTTACGCTACAGTCAATCGCAAAGTGGGCAGGGATAGGTTATGCTGAGGTGAGCACGGCACTCGGCTATTGGTCGGATTTTGAAGCGGGATTTTCATTATTCCAGAAAATGCCAGGGCTGTTGCATCTCTCCGATTGGATATTAGAGCTGTCACTCTCATGCTGAAACGCTCCAATCGGGCAGGGCAGGTGTCCCTCACACCTTCGGAATTCTCCATTTGTTTGAGGAGTTATCAGTCAAAAATTGAACGCTATGATTGAACGAAACTCCGCGCTAGATGGTGGGAATTGGTTTGTGGTGTCTGATTAATTGAAGTGCTGACGGCAGCGGTCCGAGCTTACTGATTGGCTGATGCGGCTGTGCGTGATTGTGTTCAGCTCCCTGATGGGCTGATACTGCTGTGGGCAATGGTGAAGATCGCTGATTGGTTGAACTATCTGAGAGTCACTGGTTGCAGCCACGTGATTGGATGAAGCTGAAGCCAGTCAGCTGTTGGAATGAACTGTTTGGCTGAACAATCTGTAAGTCAGCAGTTGTCGCTACCTGATTGGTTGAGATGAATGTCGGCGCACAGGAAGAATACCCGGTCTGTCCCACGTGTCTCTGGGCCAAAAGGCTGCAGATCCTCGATTGGATGAAGCGACTATCAGTCATCATGCGAAGCTTCCTCATTGGCGTAATCCTTTGTCCGTCAGCAGCTGGAACTCTTTGATTGGCTGAGGCGTCTGACAGTCAGGTTTCTTTCTTCATTAATTGAATAAATGATGTAACTGGATATTTCACCGTTTTCTTCAACTGCTCTCGGAACTTGGACTGAGTCACAGCGTAAATAAATGTGTTTGTGCAGCAACTGAATCTCCGCAGCATAAATCCGATTTGTTGTAATATAAATCCAGGATCGGTGAGGGAAAGTAACCATTTCACTTCAGCACAGAAGAAATGTATAACAGACACCGACCAGAGGAGTATGAAGGTGCCGGATATGCTGAAGAGTAAAATCATAGATTTCCTCCTGCTCTCCATCTCTGGGTCACTGCGATTCTGTCCCATACTCTGAGCCCTCAGTCCCTTCCGGACTCGACTGGTCACTAAAATGTGTCTGACTGTCAGAGAGTTGATCAGCAGAATTAAACCGAATGGGAGCAATGGGGTTAAAACCGTCTGAAACCAATTAAATCCAACCCATCCAGGATGAATAAAAGCGCTTGGCTTTGTCTTACAGCCCCACGGTACGTTGTCGATTATCTCTATAGGTTCCAGTGTAAAGTACCAGGGGATGCTTTCTAAACCGAGAAGGATGCCGGTTGTTGTGAGAACCACAGCCGCAGTTTTCCCGGTGCAATATTCTGTTTTCAGCTTCTGGCAACGAATGGCCACAAATCGATCAAAGGAGAAAGTGATGGTGAACCAGACAGACCATTCCGTGGCTGCAATCATCAGGACAACGCGGACACTGCACACAGGAGTGAGCTCCAGGAAACTCAGTGGGAAATAATATCTATTGATCTTGTTCAGTATGACGTCGGTGATAATGACCAGTAGATCCGCCGTTGCCATGGCCACCAGGTAGCGAGTGGTGCAGGTGGAGAGGCCGCACTTTCCCCGGGACAGATTCACAATTCCCAGTAAATTCACTGTCAGAGAGAGGGGAGAAGAGCCTGGAAATTAATAATTAAACATTCTCCGTGTCTGACTCTGAAAGTGAGGTCAGGATTTCAGCACAGAGTTTGGTCACAGGAGGACAGGCAGGCGACAGGCTGGTGAGTATTTCAGCTTTTAGCTTTGTTTTTAGATTGAAATTAACAGCTGAGTTACAATAACTTGCTGATTATTATTAAATTTGGTAATTTAAGGATAGGGGGAAATTAAACAAACAATAAAGGCGAAACAACAAAAAAAGCCAGAGGTGAGCGGGTGTTTAAAGAGCAGGAGTTTACCTGTGAGGGAGCGGAGCGGCTGTATAAAGAGCGAGAGTGGAGCGGGTGTATATAGAGCAAGAGTTTACCTGTGAGGGAGCGGAGCGGCTGTATAAAGTGCGGAGCGGATGCCCCTTTGAGGGTGCAGAGCGGCTGTATAAAGAGTGATAGCGGAGTTTACCTGTGAGGGAGCGTAGCGGCTGTATAAAGATCAATGCGGAGTTTATCTGTGAGGGAGCCTGTTCTCACACAGTCACTGGTCGGTGCTGGAATTCGAAAGGAGTGATGTCAGGACACGGGAGAGAGCTGGATTGTGGTTAGTGAGTAAGGTGTTTTCTTTTTTCTCCACTTTAAAACTACATTACATTAGGTAACATTCACCGCATTAGACATTATTTTGACAGATAAAAAGCTAAATCGTTTTTTACTTGGCTTAAATTTAGGGAAACAGTTTTTTTAAAATAAAAATCAAACAAAACGTATGTCCAAGGGACTCAGTCACGTGATTTGCATGAGGATTCTTCGACACGCATTGCAATCTGAATGACCACATGTGCAGGAAGTGCCACTGGATTCACCAGCTTGAGAAATCGGTTTCAGCACGTTAGCGTTAGCTGGAGACACAACGATGCATCCGCGAGACTGAGAGTTAGATGGATAGAATATTTGTAGATGTGGTCACTCAGCAGGTTGAGGAAGTGCGAGAATGGGTGACCACCAGTCAGAAGAATGGAGGCAGGCATGTAATGAATAAAGCCACAGGTACGTAATGAGGAAAGCACTAGGCAGGTAATGAGGAAACCCTGTTTTTCTGTGTTGCAAAAAGGTAAGGGTGAATGTTCCTCTGGAGAGTGCAACCAGAGTCAATTTCGAGGCACTGTGGGTGTCTCAGCTGCACAAATGGGGAGGGGTAAGAGTGCAAGAGCAATAGTGGTAGGAGACAAAATCGTGAGGTGTGCAGACAGGAGCTTCTGCTGTCGTAGACCTGACTCCAGGATGGTGTGTTGCCTCCCTGGTACCAGGGTCAAGGTTTTCACAGAACAGTTGCAGGGCATTCTGAAGGAGGAGGGAAAACTCACAGGTCGTGATTCACTTTTGCACTAACGACTTAGGTAGAAAGAGGGATGAGGTCCTGCAAAATGAACTTAGGGAGCTAGGCAGCAGGTTAAAAAGCAGGAATTCCAATGTTGCAACCTCTGGATGGCCTCCTTGTCATGTGAAAGTTAGTGTAGGAATATGAGGATAGAGAAGATGAATGCGTAGCTGAAGAAATGTCTCGGGGGGGAGACCTTCTGGTTCCTTGATCAGGGTATGTCTCTGGCGAACTGGCACCTGTACACGTCGGACAGGTTGCACCTGAACTGGCACAGGAGCAACAAGGGGAATAATGCAAAGCTGCTTCGCTGCTACTGTAATGAAATGATTCTTACAAGTAGGGCAGATGAGTTGAGGGTGCTGATTAACACATGGGAATATGATATTGTTGCTATCACAGATACATGGTTGGTGGCAGGGCAGGACTGGCAGCTCAATGTTCCATGGTATAGAATCTTCAGGCATGACAGGGGTCTGATGGCGACTTGGTGGGGGTTTAAAATGGACGTTGGCTTTGCACGATTGATTATGAAGTAAATTAATGCCATAAGGATTGATGGAATTTTAGAAGGTTCCTCAAATGAGGCCATATGGAGAGAACTTAAATACAGTAGGCAATCACTTTGCTGGCGGTGCACTAAATGCCTACAAAGAGTCAGGGGTGCTAGAGGAGCGGATATGTATGAAAATCTCAGAGATGTGTACAAGGGTAATAATAGTACGAAATTTCAATTCACAAATGATAACTTGGATAGTCTTAGTGTGAGAGGCTTCGATGTGGTGGAATTCTTAATGTGCTTGAAAGAGAGGTTTTTGAGCCAACGCTAAAGCCCTACGAGAGAAGGGGCGGCACTGGACCTAATCTTGGGGAATGAAGCCAGGAATGTGGTATAAGTGTCAGTGGGGGAAATCATTTCGGGGAGAGAGACCATAGTTATTGCGGTTTTAATGTAGTTATTGAAAATGAAAAAGATGGCTTGTAAATAAAAGTGCTGAAATTGGGGAAGGCCGACTTCAATATTTTATGACAGGATGTGGCCAAAGTAGACTGGGAGCAGCTAATTGTAGGTAAGTCCACAACAGGCCTGCGGGAGTCATTCAGAAAGGAAATAGTGAGAGTTCAGGGTCAACATGTTCCCGTAGAGGTGAGGGGTAGGACAAACAATTCCAGGGGATACTGGTTGTCAAGGGATATAAAGGATTGGATAAGGAAAAATAAAATGACTGATGGCAGGTACAGGGGGGTGAAAACAGCGCGGAAGCCCAGGAGATGCATTAAAAAGATCGTGGTGGGGGAGGAGTGTGGTAGTTAACAAGTAGTTAGGAGAGCAAACAGGAGACATTACCAAACATTGGCGGGAAAGGTAAAGGAAAAACGTGCGTATTTTATAAATACATTCAGGGCATGAGGATAACCAGGGAAAGAGTAGGACCCATCAGGGAACAAAGTTGCAGATTGTGCTGTAACCGAAGGACATAGGTGAGGTTATAAGCGCTTACTTTTCATCTGTGATGTCTGTGAAGGAGGACGATGTAGGTGTTGTAATCAGGGAGAGGGACTGTGATATACTTGGACAAATTAGCGTTGAAAGGATCGAGGTATTAGAGGTTTTTGCTTGAAAGTGGATAAATCCACAGGCCCAGATGAGATGTATCCCAGGCTGTAATATGAGGTAAGGCAGGAAGTTCAATGGCTCTGACGCTTATTTTAAAATGATCTGGCCATTCGAGGGGTGTCAGTGTACTGGAGGAAAGAGAGAGAGGAGAAGTGGAGCCATTTGCAGTAAGAGATTAGTAGCGGGGCTATTAACAGTGAGAGAGTGAGAGAGGAGCAACGGGGCCATTAGCAGTGAGAGAGGAAAAGCGGGGCCATTAGGAGCGAGAGAGTGTGACAGAAACGGCGAGAGAAGCAGCAAGGCTGTTAGCAGGATTTGAGAGGCGGGGGGGAAATCACGCAGAATGATGTTGGAATCTGCAGCACACTGCCTGAGGGGGTGGTAGAGGCAGGAACCCTCACAACATTTAAGAATTATTTATATGAGCGCTTGAAACAGCATCGCATACAGGGTTAGGGGCCAAGAGCTGGTAAATGGGATTAGTATAGATAGGTACTTCACTCCTGGCATGGTCATGATGGGCCGCAGGACCTGTTTCTATGCTGTATAACTCGGATACTCTATGATCCTCTGACTCTATGAGTGAGAGAGGAACAGAGCATGCATTGAGATGGGAGAGTGCTAGAAACAGCGGTGTCATTAACAGTGAGAGAGCAGAAGGAACAGCGGGAACATTAACAGCGAGGCAGTGCGAGTAGAGTGAGCGACCTTTGGAGCACACGGACAGAGTGGCCACAGAGCATAACTGAGCTGGGGGAGAGGAGAGAGCATGAAACCAAGAGATCATTAAACCTAATAGCTGAAGTAGGCTATTCAGACAACGAATCTGTTCGACATTTCATGAGGTGATTGCTGACCTGATAATCTTCAACTCCACTTTCGTTGCATTCCGCACACCCTTTTGTTACCTTTTTATTTAAAAATCTGCCTATCTCAGCCTTGAACATAACTAAAGACCCAACCTTCAACGCCATCAACAGTAAATAATCCACAGATTCACTACGATCTGAGCGAAGAAATTCCTCCTTTTCTCTGTGTTAAATAGGCAACGCCTAACTCATAGATTATGCCCTCTGGTCCCCGACCCTCCGCAAGGGGAATCAACGTCTCAGCATCTACCCTGCCAAGCTCCCCAAGAATCTTATTTGTTTCAATAAAGCTGCATCTCATTCTTCCAGATTCCAGTGAGTACAGGTATAATCTACTCAACCTCTCCACAGAAGAAAATCCCTCCATACCCGGGCTCACTCTAGTGAAACTTCTCTGGGCTGCCTCTATTGTCATTATATAATTCCTTAGATAAGGGGCCAAAACAGTTCACATTATTCTAGGCATGGCCTAACTTATGCTGTGCAAAGTATTAGAAAGACCTCCCAATGTTTTCCTCCATTCCCATTGAATAAATGACAACAATCCTGTCGACTTCCGTATTACCTGCTGAAATTATATGTTTGTTTTTTTTTGGTGGGGGGGGGGGAGGGAATTCATGCAGGCGTTATCCTAAATCCCTCTGTGCTGCAGCTTCCTGCAGTCTTTCCCCATTTAAATAATATTCAGCTCATCTATTCTTCGTGCCACAGTGCTTAACCTCACATTTTCCCACGTTATATTCCAGCTGCCAAGTGTTTGCCCTCTCACTTATCCTATCTCTACCCCTCTGTGGAAACTTTGTGTCATCTTCACCACTTGCCTTCCCACCTACCTTTGTATCACCCATTAAAACAAAATCATTAAACAGTCTGGAGAAAGGTGATAGACCTTGAAAGAGCAGAGAGGGAAAAGAGCGCGACAACAGCTGATTGGTGGATATGTGTAGTCGTTAAAGTAAAAGTGAAGTCTTTAGTTTGTTTTGAGGTCTGTAGGGAATTTTTCGTCTGCAAAAAAACTTCTTAAGTACAAATTCGGTCCTGTTGTGCAAAAAAATAATAACAATCAACTGCTTCTAGAGGGAGGTTCTTCAAGCGTAACGAGCAGTTATGCTAATGTAATTGGTTAATTAATTAATTAAAACACATTATCGATGGCAGGACAGCTAATGTGTAGCTGCAGCTGCATGTTGGCCTGTTGGACACCAAGGTGATCCAGAGTGAGCACATCAGTAGCAAGAGTTTGCAGCTCGAGAACATTTGGATCCGAGTTAAGGAGCTGGTGTGCGAGCTGCAGACATTGCGCCACGTCAGGGAGGGGAAAGTAACCTGGACACTTTGCTTAAGGAGATGGTCACACCCCTCAGATCAGGAAATTCAAATTTGGTCTGGGATCCGGGACAGGAGGACCTGACCGCAGGTGATGTAGGTATGGGGACCAAGGGGGTCGCGTTCGAGGAGTCTCGGCCCATGCAACTATTCAACAGTGGCTAGGTTCTTGGAAGATGTGTGGACGAGAGCGGGGACTGCAGGGAACATGAGCAAACTCACCACGGCACCGTGGTATAGGCAGCCATTCAAGCTGGGGGTGGAATTAGGAAATTCAGTAGTGGTAGGGGACAGTATAATTGGAGAAGGATATTGTTCATTGCATGGGTTCCGAGGATGTTTTTCCTGCCCGGTGCCAGGACATCTCCTCAGGGCTGCAGAGGAACTTGGAGTGGAGGGGATAAATCAACTTGTCACCATCCACGTTGATGTCAGCGACATTGACAGACCTAGAAATGAAATTCTGCTTAAATAATTCGAACAGTTAGGAGCTAAATTAAAAAACAAAACCTCTGAGATTAAAAAAAAAATTGGGATTACTACCTGAACAACGGGCAAACTGCCAAAGGATAAATAAAGTCACGGATTTAAATATGTGCTCAAATTTGGTGTGGGAATAATGGGTTTCAGTTCATGGGGCACCGGCGCCAGTGCTGGGATAGGAGGGAGCTATTCCGGCGGGAAGGACGTCACTTTTAAAATGCAGATTCCAGCGTCGTGGTCAATTGAATAACTAGGGCTCTAGAGAGTGTTTTAAGATAAATAGGTGGGTGGGATTTCTTGAGATGGGATAAGTAGATTTTAGAAGCAAAACGATATGGGAATTTTGTAGGGCAGCTATTTAGGTAATGATATCCGGAATGTGACAGAAAGGGACAGAGTGCAGAAACATAAAAAACACAAAAGCAAATTGAATCAAAATTGATGCCTCAATACTTAATTGCTGGCATTATTCAGAACCAAACAAATAAATTAAAGACAAAAATAGAGGTTAATGGGAATGATCTTATAGCCATTAAGGTGACGTGGTTACAAAGAGATGAAAGCTGATAACAAATTATTCAGGGGCATGTGCTTTTACGAAGGACAGGCAGGATGAAAATGGTGGTGGGATAGCTTTTTTCGATGAGATTGAATACGTTGGATAACAAGAGATTATTTTGGATCTACAGACGTAGAATTCACATGGGTAGAGGTAAGAAATAACAAGAGGGTGAAGACAGTGGTGGGAGTAGTCGACAGGGCGCCTAACAGTAGCTATACTATAGGAAAGAGAATCAGTCAGGAGATAGTTATGGCATGAGAAAATGGAAGTACATTAGTCATGGGTGATTTGAATCTCCATGTCGTTTGGGAAAATCACATTGGCAGATGTAGCCACGATCAGGAAATCATAGACTGTATCCGGGAGAGTTTGCTAGAACAATTTGCTGTGGATCCAATCAGGGATCAGTCTACTTTGGATCTGTTAATGTGTAATGAGGCAGGTTAATAAATGAACTCAGTGTAAAAGGTCCCCGCGGAAAAAAATGACCATAATATGGTATAATTTAGCATTCAGTTTGAGAGTGAAAATGGGTCCAGAACAACTGTGCTAAACTTACAAACGGATAATTACAAAGGAATGAGGGCAGAATTGGCTGGAGTAGACTGGGAAAGGAGTTGAGCAGAAAAGACGGTTGATGAACAATGCCAGACATTTAAGAAAATAGTTCATTTCTCATATCAGCGATATATCCTTGTGAGGAATTAGGATTGTAGGATGGACATAATCAACCATAGTTTACCCAAGAAGTTGAGGATAGAATCAGGCTGAAAAAAGAGAAACATACAATGTGGCAAAGTTTAGTCGCAAGCCAGAATTATGATTTTTTTTTAAAACCAAGGAAAGTTAACCAAAAAATACATTAAAGATTGGGAAAATAAACATTGAGCGATAACTAGCAGGTCTTATAAAAACGTTACGTAGGAGCTGCTTTAAATATTTTAAAAAATGAAGAGAGAGGCTTAAGTGAATTAATGCCTCTTAGAGAATGAGTCTGTGAAAATAAGAATGGGGAACCGGGAAATGGCAGAGGAGTTTAATTAATGCTTTGCATCACTCTTAATGGTCGACGACACTAATTGTATTCCAAAAATACTAAATAATGAGGGGGGAAATGGGGAAAGGGTATATAGAAATAACTATCACTAGAGAAAAAGTGATCAAGAAACTAATGGAGCTAAAAGCCAATAAATCCCTGAGGTGTTGCATCCTAGGGTATTAAAGGAAGTATCTGCACAAATAATGGATTCACTGACAGTCATCTTCCAAGAATCGTTTGATTCTGGAAAAAAGTCAGAAGGTTGGAAATCTGCGTTAGAGTCTATTGCAAGGAATGTGATAGCAGAGCATTTAAAATACATAATATAATCCAGCAGAGTTAGCATGGCTTGATGACGGGGAAATCGTGCCTGGCCAATTCATTAGAAATATTTGAGGAAGTAAAAAGCAGAATGGATAAAGGGGAAAGAGGATATGCAATATTCTTCTATTTCCAAAAACGTGTTCAATAAGTTGCCAGACACACGGCTGCTTAATAAGATAAGAGCTCATGGTCTTGGGAGTAGTACACCAGCATGGATAGAGGATTTGGTAATAGAAGACAGAGAGCTGAGATAAGGGGGGCATTTTCAGAATAGTAACCTGTAAGTCGTGGAGCGCCAGAGGGATCAGTGCTGGGACCACAGTTACTTACAATATATATTAATGGCTTATATGATGGAAGTGAATGTACTATTGCCAAATTTCCAGTTATCACACAAATTGGTGCGAAGGCAAGTGGTGAGGAAGACTCAAAGCGCCTACAGGGGCATATAGAAATGTTAAGTGAGTTGGCAAAACTTGGTGGATGGCATATATTATCGGAAACTGTGGGTCTATGCACGTTGGCAGGAAGAATAGAGGAGCTCAATATTACTTAAATGGAGAAAGACTGCAGAAAGCTGCAGCAGAGAGGGATTTGGGAGCACGCGTACATAAATTTGAAAACGTTAATTTCAGCAGTTGATAGGGAAGGGAAATAAAATGTTGGCTTTAATTTCAAAGGAATGGATTATAAAAATGGGAAGTCATGCTAGAACTGTACAAGGCACTCACTTAGAATAATGTCAACGATTTTGGTCTCCTTATTTAAGGAAATATATGCTGGAAGTGGAGGCAGCCCACAGAAGGTTAAAGGCTGGTGCCAGATGTGGAGGGACTTTATTTCATGTTTAGAGATTGATTATATTGGGCCTGTACTCATTGGAGTTTAATAGAATGAGAGGAGAACATACTGAAACATATAAGATTTTGAGGGTCTTGACAAGGTAAATGTTGAGAAGCTGTTTCCCCTTGCGGGAGGGTTTAGGACGAGTGGGCATCATCTCAGAGAAAGCGTTCACCAATTTAATGCAGAGATTAGGAGGAATTTCTTCTCTCAGAGATTAGTGTATCTGTGGAATTAGTTGCCCTACAGAGCTGTAGATGATGGGTCATTAAATATATTCAAGGCTGAGCTCGACAGATTTTTAATCAGTCAGAGAATCAAGGGTTATGGGGAAAAGGCAGGATTGTGGAGGTGACAATGATCAGATCAGCAATGATCTCACTAAATGGCTGAGCTGACTCCATGGGCGGAATGACCTTCATCTGCTCCGATCTCTTCTGGCCTTATAAAACAATCAAAAAGAACATTGGAACATTGTAAGAATGCTGGCGAATTGCTGAAATATCAAGAACGGGTTGACATCTATTTCTGCTGGAGCAGCTCAATAGAAAATGGAGCTAAATCCAGACATTTGACTTCATACACTCACTACCAAATATCTTCAACCAACATCAAAACACTTCCTGTTGTCAAACTATACATAAGGTAAAACACAGAGAGAGCTCCAAGGAATGGAAAGACTGTTCATCAATAGAAACAAACATGATTTCCAAATCTGAACGAATACTTTCAGTGCGGTTACTGACCCACATCAGTTCAATTCGACACCGACAAATGTTCCCAATCATATATTATCACTTGGAGGAGGTATTCCAGTCTGTTACTGACCTACACTCAATGCAGTTCTGCACTGCCAAATATAACCATGAATAAATGATGACTGGAGTCAGTTATTCCACTCTGGTTCCTAATCCACAATTAGTACAATTTGACACTAACAAATGCAGTGAGTGAAAGAGTGGTGACTGGTGCCAGGTATTCCACAATGATTAATGACCCACACTCAGTACAATTCGACACTGACAGATAAAGCCATGAATATATGTTCACTGGGGACAGGTATTCCACTCTGGTTACTGACCCACACTTAGTACAATTTGGCACCAACAGAAAGACCCAGAAATATATGGTCACTGAAGTCAGGTATTCCACTCTGGTTACTAACCCACAATTAAGACAATTTGACACTAACAGTTACAGCCAGTGAAAGAATGGTGACTGGGGCCAGGTAATCCACTCTGATTAACGACCCACACTAAGTACAATTCAAGACTGACAGATAGACCCAGTAATTCATGATCACTCGGGCCAGGTAGTCCACTCTGGTTAATTAACCACACTTAGAACAAGTTGACAGTATCAGATACAGTAATTGAAAGATTGGTGACTGTACTCAGGTATTGCACTGTGGTTACTAACCCACACTTAGGACAACTTGACACTAACATGTAAAGTCAGTGAAAGATTGGTGACTGGAGTCAGGTATTCCACTCTGGTTACTGAGACACACTTAGTACAATTTGACGTTAAAATATAGACCCAGAAACATATGGTTAGTGGAGTGAGGTTGTCCAACCTGGTTACTAACACACACTGAGGACAATTTGACACTAACAGATAAAGTCAGTGAATGATTGGTGACTGGAGTCAAAGTATTCCACTCTGGTTACTGACACACATTTAGTACAATTTGGCATTAACAGCTAGACCCAGAAAAGCATGGCCACTGGAGTGAGTTTTTCCAATCAGGTTACTAACACAAACTTAGGACAATTTGACACGAACAGGCACAGTCCGTGAAAGAGTGGTGATTGGGGCCAGGTATTACACTCTGATTAATGACCTACACTCTGGGTGAATTTCCTCGGACTCCCACTGAACATTCCTTTAGAGATTTTGCCTTCACTAATGTCTACTTTAACATTACACAATTTTCCACTGAATACTAGGACATAATTCATCAGAGAGCCTGCGAGTTACAATCGAAGATTTATTTTCATTTGACAAAATTGAATAAAGCCGCAGAGACATTCAAGGCATTTTAATTCAGCAAATTATATCGCTGATTCAGTGTGTCTATGACAGTGAGCAACAGATTAGCATGTAATATTTTCAGTCACAGTTTAAAATGAGAGAGCCGCTCACATACAGATTTACACAAATTCAGTAGTTATGGTCACTCACCAGCAACACCTATAAAATCAAGGATTGTGGAGAATATTTTCTCAGGCTCATCAATTGTGTGCATCGTTTCAGTGCGAAGTGATGTGCCCCTTTGTGCTGCTGATAATCTCTCTGCCTTAAACGCTGAGGTGATACATTCCCAAAGCCTTTAATTTATACCCTGTGGGATCACCTCAGCGACGTTGAAATTACAACATTGTTAAAATTATTTTAAAAAATACGTGAACAAACAGATAATGACTTTGAGTTTAGTGAAACAAAATGCTTATTTTTAAATGTAGCTCCCAGGATCCAAGGATTGGACTCTATTTATCAAACTAATTAACTAATAAAAACAAGAGCTGTATTCATCCGGATTATATGCTGTCCATTCAATCACCACCAGTCCCTCATCTAGATCTCCTTTTGTTTCACTGATATCCGTCACTTGACTGTTACCAAATATTGATTAATTTCCATGTGTTAGAGTGCCCCTCTCCACGCTGTTCTATTACACCCTGTGGTGTAACTGTCCTCTTTAACTGTGAACATTCAGTTGTGCGATTACAGTGGGTTAAGTGTGTCACTGTATTACTAAATTCATAAATAAAATATCTGTAAATATTCAAAATACTTCAAAAACTGATTCCACACCACATCCCTCTCTCTGTTTTTTACGCTCACTGTCACTCCCATTACCTCGTTCTTACTCTCTCTTTCTCTCTCTCTCTGGCTCTCGCTCACCCTGTCCCTATTTTCGCCACTCTCATTTCCGCACTCTCTGTTTCTGTCCTACTTTCTCTCTCTGTCTCTCTATCCTTTTGTTTCCCTTTCCTTCACTCTGTCTGCCAGTCTGTCTGTCCATCTATTTATCTATCTCTCTCTGAATTTTTCTGTCTCTTTCCCTCTCTCTTTCTGTCTCTCTCTGCCACTCTCTCTCTGCCACTCTCCACCTATTTCCCTTTTTGTCTGTCACTTTCTCTCTCTCTCTCTCTCTATCTCTCTCTCTCTCTCCCTCTCATACCGTGTCTCACTGTCTCTCTCTTTGCCTCTCTCTCTTTTATCTCCTCTTCTCTCTTTTTAAATGTTTATCTCTCTCTTTCTGACTCTCTGTGTCTCTCCCGCTATTTATCTAACTCTCACTCTCCTCCTCCCTATGACTCCCTTTCTTTCTCTTTCCCTCCCACACTATGTAACACACGCTGTCTCTCTCCTCCTCTTACTCCGTTAATTTATCTGCCTCTCTCCCTCTCTCTGCCTCACCCTCTCTTTCTCTCCCATCAACTGTCTCCTTTTCTCTTTTCAACCTGCCAGTCTCTCTTAGCCCTCTCCCTCTTTCATGTCATTGTCTACGCGTGTCTGTGTTTGTTTCTCTGTCTCTCATGCCCGAAACTTCCCTTTGTCTCTTTCTCTCCTTATATCTCTCTCTCCTCTCTCTCTCTTTCTATCAGTCTATCTCTGACTTTATCTCTCTGATTCATTCTCTCTCTGTCTCTCTCTCTCTCTCTCTCTCCATTTAGCTCTCACACTTTGTGTATAACCCTGTATCTCTCTATGCCTCTCTCGTTCTTTTCTCTGCCCCTCTTTTTCAACGTTTCTCTCTGTCTCTCTATCACTCCCACCCCGCCCCCCCCTCCCCACTCTGTCTCTCCGTCTCTCTCTCTCTATCCCTCTCGTTGTGTCTCTAAATCTCACTCTCTCCATCTCCCTCTGTCTCCTCCACTCGATGCACTTACGCATCACTCTCTATTCTCGTTCTCTCACTATATCTATCCCTCTCTCTCAATCTCTCTCTCTCTCTCTCTCTCTCTCTCTCTCTCAATCTCTCTCGCTCCATGTCACACACTCTGCCTCTCTACTTCTCCATCTTTCAATCTCTCATTCACTCTGTCTTTCTCTCTTCCTGCCTCACGCTTTCTTTCTCTCCCAGTAACTATATTTTTCTCCCTTTCGATCGCCTTATCTCTCTTAGACCTCTCTCTCTCTTTCTGTGTGGGTGTCTCCATTTGTGTGTGTACGTGATTCTCTCTCTCTCTGTCCTCTGCCTCTCACAAACTAAAATTCCATTTGTCTCGTTCTCTCAATTTCTCTCTTTCTCTCTCTCTTACACACACACACACTGAGTGTGCATGTGTGTCCATCTCTCTCTCACGTTTCTCCTTCTCTTTCAATCGATGTGTGTACCTCTGTTTGTAATTCCGCCTCTCTTGCTCTCCTTCTCATTTCCTTTCCCTTAAACTGACATTCAATCTGTCTGTCTGTCTATCTATCTGTCTATCTATCTATCTAACAATCTATATGTCTGTCTGTCTGTCTATCTATCTCTTTATTTGTATATCCGTCTATCTGCTTGTCTGCCTGTCCATCTGCCTTCCTGCCTGCCTACCTGTCATCCAATCTATCTATTTATCTATTTATGTTTGTCTTTATGTATCACTGCCTTATCATTCCCTCTTTCTCTCTCTCTCCCTCTCTCTCTACCACCCTGTCTCTCTCCCCTCACATACACACTCTGCGTTTGTATGTCTGTCTCTCTCAATCTCTCTCTCTGTGCCTCTCTCACCCTGTCTCTATCTCTCACACTTTCCCTCTCGCTCTATGGCTCCCGCTGTCTCTTAATCTTCCTTTTTACCCAAGCTATGTCTCTCTCTCCCTGTCTTCTTCTCTATCTCCCCTCTGCGCATCTATCTCTCTCTCCCACCTTCTCATTCTATCTCTCTCTTTGTCTCCCCGTTCTCTTTCTATCTTCCATTCTCAATTTCCTTCTCTTTCTCGCTTGCTAAGCTTTCCTTTGACTATTTCAGTGTCTCTCTCTCTGCCTCTCCTTCTCTGCCTCTGCATGTCTGTTTGTCTCTTGCTCTCCCCTTCCCTTTCTTTCTCACTTCAACTTTCTTTCGACCTCTCTCTCTCCAACTCTCTCTCTGTCTCTATCCCTTACGTTGTCTCTCTGTCTCATTCTCTCTCAGTCTCTCTCTCACAATGTGTGCCTAACTCTTTCTCTTTCTATGCCTCTCTCTCTCCCCATTTCATGACCTGTTTTGCTTTGTCTCCAACTCTCAATCTCTCGTCCGCCCTCTGTCTCCCTCTCTCTGTGCACTTCTTCCTCTCTCTCTCTCTCTCTCTATTATCTCTCTCTCTCACTCAAACTCTCAGAATCACAGAAACATAGAATCACAGTGCAGAAGAGGCCCTTCGGCCCATCAAGTCAGCACCGAAACGTGAGAAATAGGTGAACTACTTACCTAATCCCATTTACAAACACTTGGCCCATAGGGTTGAATGTTATGACGTGCCAAGTGTTCATCCAGGTACTTTTTCAATGATGTGAGACAACCTGCCTCCACCTCCCTCCCAGGCAGTGCATTCTAGACCATCACAAACCCCTGGGAAAGAAAAGTTTTTCTTCAAATCCCCTCTAAACCTCCTGCCCCGAACCTTGAACCTATGCCCGCTTTTGACTTACCCTTCAACTAAGGATAACAGCTGCTCCCTATCCACCCTGTCAATGCGCCTCATAATCTTTTACACGTCTGTCAGGTGGCCCCTCAGTCTTCTCTGCTCCAACCCAAGAGTATCCAACCTCTCTTCATATCTTAAATGTTTCATCCCAGGCAACATCCTTGTGAATCTCCTCTACAGACACTCCACAACAATCACATCTTCCCTATAATGTTGCGACCAGAGCTGCACACAGTACCACAGTCCTCCAGCTCTGGCCTCACCAATGTTCTATGCAACTCCAACATGACAACCCTACTTTTGAAATCTACGCCTCGATTGATAAAGTCAAGTGTCCCATATGCCTTTTCCACCACCCCACTCACATGCCGCTCCGCCTTCAGATATCGATGGATACACACGCTAAAGTCCCTTTGTTCCTCAGAAATTCCTATTGTCATGGCGTTCATTGAATGCTTCCTGGACAAATTACTACTTCCAAAGTGTATCACCTTACACTTTTCAGGGTTAAATTACATCTGCCACTTAATTGCCCATTTGACCATCCCATCGATTTTTTCCTGTAGCCGAAGACACTCAACCTCACTGTTAAACACCCGGCCAATCTTTGTGTCATCTCTCCCTCTTCACTGTCTGCCTCATTCTTTCTCTGTCACTCTCTCTCTGTCTCGCTTTCGCACTTTGTGCCTAACTCTGTCTTTCTCATTTTTTCTCTCTCTCCCTCCCTTTTTCAATATTTCTTTCTTTCTCTCTCTCTCTCTCTGTCTGCCTCTCTTGCTTTGTCTCTAAATCTCACTATTTCCTTCTCCCTCTGCCTCCCTCACTCGGTGTGTTTCTGCCTCTCTTTCTCTCAATCTCTCTTTCCCACCCTCTCTCCCTATGTCACACACTCTGTCTCTCCCCTTCTTCCTTTTTCAAAATCTCATTCTGCCTGTCTGTCTCTCTCTTTTCGCGCTCAGCCTCACACTCTCTTTCTCGCCCAGCAACCCTCTCTTTTTCTCCCTTTTAATCACCCTTTTTCTCTCCTCCTCTCTCTCTCCCTCTCTCTCTCTCTGCCACTCTATCTTTCTCTTTTTCTCTCCCCCTCTCACACGTTCTCTCTGTTTGTCTGTCTGTCTGACTCTCTCTCTCTCTCTCTTGCTCTCTGTGCTTCTCTTTCTCTGTCTCTAGCTCTCAGTCTTTCCTTCTCACTCTATGGCTCTCGCTTTCTCTTCCTCTTTACTCTCCTTATGTGAAACGCTCCATCTCTTTCTCTCTGTTTCTCCCTCTGTGTATCCATCTTTTACTCTATGCCTCACTCTCGCACCCTCTTTCTCTGTCTATCTCTCTTTCTATCTTTGCTCTCTTTCCATCCTTGACTCGTGGTTTATCTCTATTTCTCGCTTGCTAATCTCCCCTTTGTCTATTTCATGGTCTATCTCTCTCTGACTCATCTTCTCTGCCTCTGTCTGTTTGTTTGCATCTCGATCTCTCCTTCCCTTGCTTTCTCTCTCTCATTTTCTGTCACCCTTTCTCTCTATCTCTTTCTCTCTCTCTATCCAACTCTTTGCGTCCATCTTTCATGTTGTCTGTTTCTCATTTCTCTCAGTCTCCCTTTCAAATTTTGCGCCTGACTCTGTCTCTCTCCTTGCCTCTCTCTCTGTTTTCTCTCCCCCTCTCTATTTTTCAAACTCTCGCTCTCTCTCTTGCAGTGACTCTAACTCTCACTTTCTCCTCTACCCTCTCTCTCCCTTTCTCAGTGCGCTTCCACCTCTCACTCTATTCTCTCTCTCTCTCTCTCTCTCTCTCTCTCTCTCTCTCTCCCCCTTTGTCATACACTCTGTATCCCTCCTTCTTCTTTCAATCTCTCATTCTCTCTGCCTGTCTCTCTCTCCCTCTCTCTCTCTTTATCGCTCCCTACCTGCCTCACCACCTCTACCTCTCCCAACAACTCTCTCCTTTTCGCCCTTTCAATCGTCCTGTCTCTCTCTCAGCATTCTCTCTATCATTTTTCTGCTTGGTTTCCTACGTGTTTCTGTATACGTGCTTGTCTCTTTCTATCCTCTGCCTCTCAAACTCTAAAATTCCCATTGTCTCTTTCTCTCCATCTCTCTCTCTCTCTGTCTGTCAGTGTGTTTGAGTATAAGCATGCCTGTATGTTTGTGGGTGTGTGTGTGTGTGTGTCACGCGGTCTCTATCTCTATCACTCACTTTTCTCTGCCCCTTTCAATCTGTGTGCGTATCTCTGTGTGCCTTTCCCATCTCTCGCTTTCCTTTGCAGCCCTTCTTCCTCTATCTGCCTTCCTGTCTGTCTATCTATCTGCCTACCTGTTTGTGCATCTGCCTGTCTACCTATCTGTCTATCAATTTATCTATCTAATCTATCTGTATATGTGTCTCTCTGCCTATCTATCAAACTATCTATTTGTCTATCTGACTATTTAACTCTGTATTTTTGTATATCTGCCTCTCTCCATCTCTGTCTCTCAGTCTCCCTCTCTATCTCTCTGTCTCTCCACCTTTCTCAAGCACCCTCTGTCTCTTTTTGACTCTCTGCCTGTTTCTCTCTCTCTTTCTTTGTGTGCCTCTCTCTCTTTGTCTCCATCTCTCACTCATTTCTTGTCGCACTATGACTCTCGTTTCCCCTTTCTCTCCCGCATTACTCACTCGTTCAGTCTCTCTCCCTCCCTTTCTCTCTCGCTCTCCCTCTGCGTATCAACCCAGTCTTTCTCCTTCTTTGTCTCTCTGTTTTTTTCCCCTCTCTCGCTGTCGTCTTCTCTCTCTTTCTCGCTTGCTAAACTTCCCTTTGTCTATTTCATGGTCTCCCTCTCTCACTCTTGCCACTGCTTCTCTGCCTCAGCCTCTCTGTATGTCTCTCCGTCTCTCTTTCCCTTTCTTTCTCTTCCTCACTTTCTCCCTCCCATCCTATCTCTCTCTCTGCGTCCATCTCTCACTTTGTCTCTCTGTGTCATTCTTTCTGTCTCTCTCTCGGACTGTTTGTCTAACTCTGTCTCTCCCTTTAGCCTCTCATTCACTTTTCTCTCCCTCTCTCTCATTTCCCATTTTACTCTATCTCTCTCCTTCTCTCTCGCTCTCTCTGTGTCGCTCTCACTGTGTCTTTAAATCTCACTCCATCCATCTTCCTCTGCCGCCCTCAATCGGTGCATTTACGCCCCTCTCTCTCCATTCACTTCCTCTCACTATCTGTGTCCCTCTCTCTCTATCTCTCTCGCCCTGTCACAAACTCAACCTCTCTCCTTCTCCCTCTTTCAATCTTTCATTCTCTCTGCCTGTCTCTCTCTATTTCTCTCTCTGCCTCACTTTCTCTTTCTCGCCGAGCAACCCTCTCTATTTATCCCTTTCAATCGCCCTCTCTCTCTCCCTCTCTCTCTCACACTCTCTCACTGCCTCTCTGTTTCTCTCTGTCTCTCTGACCCTCTCGCACACTCTATCTGCTTGTCTGTCAATCTCTCTCTCTCTGACTCTCTCTCTGTGTCTCTAGCTCTCATTATTTCCTTATCGCTCTATGGCTCTCGCTGTCTTTTCCTCTTTACTCTCTATATGTCTCTCACTCCCTCTGTGTATCTATCTCTTTTTCTCTCTGTGCCTCTCTCTCTCGCCCTCTTTCTCAGTTTATCTCACTTTGCATCTTTGCTCCCTTTCCCTCTTCCACTCTCGCTTTTAATCTCTTTCTCATTTGCTAATCTCCCAATTATCTATATCATGGTCTCTCTCTCTGACTGTTTTCCTTTGCCTCTGGCTGTCTGTTTGTCTCTCGTTCTCTCTTTCCCTCTCTCATTGCCTCTCTCACTTTCTCTGTATCTCTTTCTCTATACAACTCTCTGCATCCATCACTCAAGATGATGCCTCTCTGTCTCATTATCTCTCAGTATCTCTCTCACACTGTGCACCTAACTCTGTCTCTCTCTTTGTCCTTCTCTCTGCTTTCCCTACCGCTCTTTCTTTTACAATCTCTCTCTCTCTCTCCCTCGCTCTCCCTCTTTCTTCCTCTCCCTTTCTGGGTGTTCCTCTAACTCTCACTTGCTCCTCCTCCCTCTCTTCCCCTTTCTCAGTCCGCCCTTCTCCTCTCTCTCTCTTGTCTCTGTCTCTCACTTTCTCTCTCGACCTTTGTCGTACACTCTGTATCCCTCCTTCTCCCTCTTTCACTTTCTCATTCTCTCTGCCTGTCTCTATCTCTCTCTCTCTCTGTATCGCTCTAACTGCCCCACCGTCACTTTCTCTCCCGTCAATTTTCTCTTTTTCTCCCTTTCGATCGTCCTCTCTCTCTCAGCCCTATCTCTCTCTTTTTCTGTGTGGGTGCCAACATGTTTGTGTGTAAGTATTTCTATCTTTTTAACCGCTGCCTCTCCCACTCTAAAATTCCTATTGTCTCTCTCTTCTCATCTCCCTCACTCTCTCTGTGAGTGTGTGTGAGGATGTGTGTGTGTGTGTGTGTGTGTGTGTGTTGGTCGGTCTCTATCTCTCTCTCTCTATTGCGCTTTTCTCTGTCTGTTTAAATATGTGTGGATATGTCTGTGTCTTTCCGCCTCGCTTGCTTTCCTTTGCAGTCCCTCTCACTCTATCTGCATTTCTGTCTATCCATCTATCTACCCATTCATCCATCTATCTTTCATTCTTTCTTTCTTTCTTTCTTTCTTTCTTTCTTTCTTTCTTTCTTTCTTTCTTTCTTTCTTTCTTTCTTTCTTTCTTTCTTTCTTTCTTTCTTTCTTTCTTTCTTTCTTTCTTTCTTTCTTTCTTTCAATCAGATTCCCCCCTCATCCTTCTAAACTCCATCGAGTATAAATCCAGAGTCCTCAAACGTTTCTCATATTTTAAGCCTTTCATTCCTGGGATCATCACTCTCTGGCTAAATAAGTTTCTCCTCATCTCTGTTCTAAACGGTCTTCCCTTTACTCTGAGGCATTTATCTTGTTTAGTTTGACGTTTGTGATAATGACCACTAGATCCGCCGTTGCCATGGCCACCAGGTAGCGAGTGGTGCAGCTGGAGAGTCCACAATTTCCCCGGGACAGCATCACAATTCCCAGTAAATTAATTGTCAGAGAGAGAAGGGAGAAGAGCCTGGAAATTAATGATGAAACATTCTCCGTGTCTGGCCCAGACAGTAAGGTCAGGGTTTCAAAACCAAAACAGAGTTTGGTCACAGGAGGTCAGGCAGGTAATTGGCTGGTGAGTATTTCAGCTTTTAGCTTTGTTTTTAGATTGAAATTAACAGCTGAGCACCTAACAATTGTTGATTATTATTAAATTAGTAACTTAATTATAGGGGTAATTTAGATTAATAATACAGGAGAATCAACAAAACAGAGCAAGAGCGGAACGGGTGTATAAGGAGCGAGCCCGAAGCCCGTCTATAAGCAGCAGAGCTGAGCGTCCCTGTGAGGAAAGAGAGTGGCTGTATAATGAGCGAGAATGGAGCCGATGCATAAAGACCGAACCATTGTTTGCCTTTGAGGGATTGGAGCGGCTGTATAAAGAGTGGAGCGGAGTTTGCCAGTGAGGGAACGGCGTAGCTGTATAAAGCGCGGAACGGAGTTTGCCTGTGAGTGAGCAGAGTGGCTGTATAAAGCGTGGAGCGGAGTTTGCCTGTGAGAGAGCGGAGCGGCTGTATAAAGCGTGGAGCGAAGTATGGCTGTGAGGGAGCGGAGCAGCTGAATAAAGAGTCGAGCGGAGTTTGCCTGTGAGGGAGCGGAGCGGCTGTATAAAGCGTGGAGCGGAGTTTGCTTGTGAGGGAGCAGAGCGGCTGCATAAAGAGTGGAGCGCAGTTTGCTTGTGAGGGAGCGGAGCGGCTGTATAAAGCGCGGAGCGGAGTTTGCCTGTGAGGGAGCGGAGCGGCTGGATAAAGCGCGGAGCGGAGTTTGCCTGTGAGGGAGCGGAGCGGCTTTATATAGTGTGGAGCGGAGTTTGCCTGTGAGGGAGCGGAGCGGCTGTAAAAAGAGCGCATCGGAATTTTCCTGTGAAGGAGTGGAGCGGGTGTTTAAAATGCGGAGCGGAGTTTGCCTGTGTTGGAGCGGAGCGGCTGTACAAAGAGCGATGCGGTGTTTACCTGTTACGGAGCGGAGCGGGTGTATGAAGAGTTTGCATGTGACGGAGCAGACCGGCTGCAAAAAGAGTGGAGTGGCGTTTACCTGTGAGGGAGCAGAGCAGCATTATAAAGAGTGGAGCGGAGTTTACCTGTGAGGGAGCAGAGCAGCTTTATAAAAAGTGGAGCGGAGTTTACCTGTGAGGGAGCAGAGCAGCATTATAAAGAGTGGAGCGGAGTTTACCTGTGAGGGAGCAGAGCAGCATTATAAAAAGTGGAGCGGAGTTTACCTGTGAGGGAGCAGAGCAGCATTATAAAAAGTGTAGCGGAGTTTACCTGTGAGGGAGCAGAGCAGCATTATAAAGAGTGGAGCGAAGTTTACCTGTGAGGGAGCCGGTTCTCACCCAGGCACTCGGAGGTGCTGGAATTCGAGAGGAGTGACGTCAGGACAAGGTGGAGAGCTGATTGGTAGTTAGTGAGTAAGTTGCTTTCCTTCTTTGCCGCTTTAAAACGATATCTCAGAAGGTAAGAGTCTCCGCATTTGTCTTTTTTTCAGAAAAAAGCGAAGTCATTTTCTACTTGACTTTAATTTAGGGAAATAGTTATTTTTATTAAAAACAAACAAAACGTTTGGCAAAGGAACCCAGTCCCGTCTGCTGCATGGGGATTCTGAAACAGGCCTTGCAGTCGCGATGACCATATGTGCAGGATTTGCCGCTGGTTTGACCAGCTTGAGGAACGGGTTTCCGAGCTTGAGCGCCAGCTGGAGACACAGCGGTGCATCCACGAGGCCGAGAGTTACGTGGATAGCAGATTTTTCGATGTCGTCACTCCGCAGCTTAAGGAAGTGCTGTTATTGAGGGAATGGGTGAGCACCAGTGAGAAGGAGGGGGTCAGGCAGGTAATGAGGACATCCACAGTCAGATAGTGAGGTAAGCCACATTTTTATATGTTGGATGTTCCTCTGGAGAGTGCAGCCAGGACCAAACTCCCGGCACTGTGGGTGACTCAGCTGCACAAGTTGCGGGGAAGGGGCGATAAGTATGCAAGAGCAACAGTGGTAGGAGAGTCAATAGTGAGGGTTGCAGACAGGATTTTCGGCAGCGTTAAGTGTGACTCCAAGGTGGTGTGTTGCCTGCCTGGACCAGGGTCAATGATGTCGCAGAGCAGCTGCAGGGCATTCTGAAGGGGGCGGGCAAACAGTCAGAGTTCCTGGTTCACATTGGTACTAACTGCATAGGCAGAAAGAGGGATGAGGACCTGCAAAATGATTTTAGGGAGTTAGGCAGCAGATTAAAAAGCAGGACCTCAAGGGTTGCAATCTCTGGGTTACCCCCTCTGTCACGTGCCACTAAGTAAAGAAATTGTAGGACAAAGAAGGTGAATGCATGGTTGATAAATTGTTGCGGGGGTGGTGGTGGTGGTGGTGGTGGGGTGGGGTGTGGTGGGGAGGGTGGGTTGGTGGATCATGTTCCTGGGTCAAATGTTGCACCAGAACTGGCGCTGGAGCAACATTCTTGTGTGGAGGTTCGATAGTGCTGTTGGAGTGGAGTTGTTGGGGGTGAGGTGGGGATGGTTAAACTAATTTGGCAGGGGTATATGATACTTAGTGAAGGTGCTGTAGCGGGTGGTTCACAGCCTAATCGAGAAGAGGAACTATGTCAGCCTAGAAGGTAGAGCTAAAATGGATCTGTTAGGGCACAAGGGAATAATGCAAGGCGGGTTCCCTGCTATTTTAATGAAAGAAGTTTTACAAGTAGGGCAGATGAATTATGGGTGTTGATTCCCACATGGGAATATGATATTGTTGCTATCACAGAGACATGTTTGATGTCAGGGCAGGACTGGCAGCTCAATGTTCCAGGTTTTTGAATCTTCAGCATGACAGGGGGTTGAGGGCAACTTGGTGGTGGGGGATAAAAAGAATGATGGCTTTGCACGTTTGATCAAGAAGTAAATTAATGTCGTAAGGAATGATATTATTTTCGAAGGTTCTTCAAATGAAGCCATATGGAGAGAACCAAAATAGATTAGACAATTACTTTGCCGAAGGTGTACTATATGCCTCCAAAGAGTCAGGGGGAGGGGAGCAGATATCTAGGCAAATCTCAGAGAAATGTACAAATGATAGAATAGTAATAGTAGGGGATTTCACTTCCCCAATGTTAACTTGGATAGTCTTATTGTGAGAGGCTTCGATGTGGTGGAATTCTTAAAGTGCATGAAAGAGAGACTTTTGAGCCTTCCCTGAAGTCCTACAAGAGAAGGGGTGGCACTGGAACCAATCTTAGGGAACGAAGGCGGGCAATTGGTATAAGTATCAGTGAGGGAGCATTTCGGGGATAGTGACCATAGTTCTTGAATGTTTAAGGTAGGTATTGAAAAGAACAGAAGATGGCTTGTAAATAAAGGTCCTGAATTGGGAGAAATCCGACTTAAATATGACAAGGCAGCATCTGGCCAAAGTGGACTGGAAGCAGGTCATTGTTGGAAAGTCTACAACAGAGCAGTGGTTGTCATTCAGAAAGGTAATAGTGAGAGTTCAGGGCCAACATGTTCCCGTAAAGGTGAAGGGTTGGACAAACAATTGCAGGGGACCCTGGATGTAAAGGGATATAGAGGATTGGATAAGGAAAAAGTTAAGTGCCTTATGGCAGATACAGTGTGCTTAGAGGATAATACAAAAGTGTGTGGTGGGGGAGGGGTGTGGTACTTAACAATTAGTTAGGAGAGCGAACAGGGGGAATTGACTAAACACTGGCGGGAAAGGTAAAGGGAAACCCCAAGTCATTTTATATGTATATTCAGCGCAAGAGGAAAACCAAGGAGAGAGTAGGACTCATTAGGTACTAAAGTGGCAGCTTGTGCTGTTGCCGAAGGATTGTAGGTGAGGTTATAAATGCTTACTTTTCATCTGTGATGACTGCGGAGAAGCATATGTAGTTGTAGAAATTTGGGTATGGGGGCTGTGACATACTTGAACAAATTAGCATTGAAAGGGTGGCCGTTTCGATGGTTTTAGCTTAAAAGTACATAAATTCAAAGGCTTGGGTGAGATATACCCCAGGCTGATAAAAGAGGTAAGAGAGGAGGCTGCAATGACTCTGACACTTATTTTCATGTTCTCTGACCACAGGAGGGGAGCCAGAGGACTGGAGGACAGCGAATGTGGAGCGATTATTCAAGAAGGGTCATCTTTACAAAGCAGGCAATTGCAGAACCGTGAACCTGACGTCAGTGATAGAGAAACTACTTTTAAAATTTCTGAGGGGCAGGATTAATCTTTACTTAAAGAAGCAAGGATTATCCAGGGATAGTCAGCGTGACATGGTCAGGGCGTGATCATGTTTGACAAATTTGATTGAATTTTTCGAGGAGATGCTAAGCTGTGTAGATGGGGGTCGTGCAGTTGATGCAGTCAGCATTGACTTCAGTAAGGCTTTTGGCAAAGTCCCGCATGGAAGAATGTTCAATAAGTTAATAGTCCATGGGATGCAAGTAAATACGGCAAATTGGATTCAAAATTGGCTTAGTGGCAGGGGGCAGAGTGTGATAGTCAAAAGTTGTGTTTGCGATTGGAAGATTGTGATGAGTGGTGTGACGACGGGATCGGTGCTGGGAACCTTGCTGTTTGTCGTGCATTAATGATTAAGACGTGAATTTAGTCTTTATGATCAGTAAGTTTGCAGGTGACACGAAAATTGATAGTATCATAAATAGTGTGGAGGAAAGCTTGAGATTACAGGACGATATAGGTGGGCTGGTAAGGTCGGCAGAACAGTGGCAAATTGAATTTCACACTGATAAGTGTGAGGTGATGAATTTTGGGAGGACGAAAACGACAAGGGAATACACAATGAACGTGAGGACACCAGGTAGTAGAACGGATCAGAGGGATGTTTGTGTCCAAGTCCATAGACCCCTGAAGGCAACAGCTCAGGTAGATAAGGTGGATTAAGAAGGCATATGGGATACTTGCATTTATTAACAGAGGCATAGAATTTAAGAAGAGGGACGCTATGTTGGAGCTGTGTAATACTCTATTTAGGCCACAGCTTGAGTATTGTTTGCAGTGATGGCCGCCCCATCACAGGAAGAATGAGATCACATTGGAGAGGGTGCTGAGGAAATTCACCAGGGTGTTGCCTGGGCAGGAGCATTTCAGCTATGAAAATAGATTGGATGGCCTAGTGTTCATTTATTTAAAGCAGAGAAGGCTAAGACGGTGCCTGATAGAGGTAAGGAAAATTATGACGGGTGTAGAAATGGTATTTAGGAATAAACGCTTTCCCCTTAGCAGAGATATCAATAACCAGCTAATATTAAGGCAAGGGCAAGAAGTTCAGGGAGGACTTGAGGGAAAATAATATCACCAGGGATGAGGTTGTAATCTGCAACACACTGGCTGAGGGCGTGGTAGAGGCAGGAATCCTCACAATATTTAAGAAGTATTTAGATGAACGCTTGAAACGGCATAGCATATAGGGCTAGAGGCCAAGAGCTGGATAATAGGATCGGAATAGATAGGTAATTGACGCCTGGCACGGTCATGATGAGCCGAAGGGCCTGTTTGTTTGCTGTTTAACTTGATTATTCTGTGATCCTATGACTCTGTGAGTGCGAGAGGAGCAGCGCAGCAATTGACACTGGGAGAGTGTGAGAACGAGCGGTGCCATAAACAGTGAGAGATTGAAAGAAACAGCGGGGCCATTAATAGTGAGACAGTGCGAGAAGAGTGAACGACCATTAGAGCACACGGAGAGAGAGGCCACAGAGCATAAATGAGCAGGGGGAGAAGAGAGAGCATGAAACCAAAAGACCATAAAAACTATGAGCTGAAAAAGGCTATTCGGATAACGAGTCTGTTCGCATTTCAATGAGGTCATTGCTGACCCGATAATCTTCAACTCTACTTTCCTACCTTTTCCCGTGGCCCTTTGTTATCTTTCTGATTAAAAATCTTCCTATCTCAGACTTGAATATATCTAACGACCCAGCCTTCCACGCCATCAGTAGTAAATAATCCACAGGTTCACCAACATCTGATTTTAGAAATTCCTCCTCATCTTTGTGTTAAATAGGTCACCCCTAACTCTGAGATTATGCTCTCTGGTCCGACACCTTGCCCAAGGGTTATCAACCTCTCAGCATATACCCTCTCAAGTGCCCCAGTAATCTTTTTTGATTCAATAAAGTTGCCTCTCATTCTTCCAGACTCCAGTGAGTACAGGTCTAACCTACTCAACCACCCGACAGAAGAAAATCCCTCCGTTCCCGCTCTCAATCTAGTGAAACTTTGTCGGGCTGCCTCCAAAGTCAGTATATATTTCCTTTGAAAAGGGGCAAAAACTGTTTAAAGTAATGTAGGCGTGGCCTAACTAATGCTCTGCAAAGTATTAGCAAGACTTCTCAATTTTTATACACCATTCGCTTTGATTAAAAGTCAAAATTCCTGTTGCCTTCCCTGTTACCCGATGAAATTATTTCGCAGGGTTCACACAGGCGGACTCCCAAATCCCTCTGTGCTGCAGCTTTCTGCAGTCTTTCTCCATTTAAATAATATTCAGCTCCTCAATTCCACCTACCAAAGTGCATAACCTCATATTTTCGCACATTGTATTCTATCTGCCAATTATTTTCCCACCTACTTAACCTATCTCTACCTATCTGTTGACACATTGTGTCATCTTCACCACTTGCCTTCCCAGCTACTTTTATGTCACTCATTAAAGAGTGTGGAGAAAGGCGATAGACCTTGAAGGAGCTCGAGGGGGAAAAGAGCGCGAGAACAGCTGATTGTTGGTATTTGTAGTCGTTAAAGTAAAAGTAAGGCCTTTAGTTTGTGTTGAGGTCTGTGGATCTTTTGTCTCTTAAAAAAAACCTTCTTAAGTACAAGATCTGTACTGGTGTGTAAAAAAAAATAACAATCAACTGCTTCAAGCGGGGGATTCTTCAAGTGTAAAGAGCAGGGATGCTGATCTAATTGGTTAATGAATTAATTAAAATACGATAGGGATGGCAGGACGCCTGACGTGTTGCTGCTGCAACATGTGGACCTGCTGGACACCAAGGCGATCCAGAGCGAGTACATCACTAGCTACTGTTTGCAGTACGAGGACATTTTGATCCAATTTAAGAAGCTGGTGTCCGAGCTGCAGACATTGCGCCACATCAGAAAGGGTGAAGTTACCTGGACACTTTGCTCCAGGAGGTGGTCACACCCCTCAGATCAGGTAATTCAAAATTGGTCAGGGATCAGGGACAGGAGGGTCTGACCGCAGGTGATGTAGTTATGGAGACCAAGGGGGTTGCGTTCTATGAGCTGTCGCACCTGCAACGTTTCAACAGCTGCTAGCTTCTTGCATGCTGTGTGGACGAGAGCGGGGACTGAAGGATGGATATGCGAACTTGCCACAGCACCGTGATACAGGGAGCCATTCAATTCTCGGGAGGAATGAGGAATGCATTAGTGGTAGGGGACAGCAAAATGGGCGGATGTGCGCTGTTCTCTGCAGCCCGTGCATGAGTAACGAAGGCCCTTTTGCCTGCCCGATTCCAAGGCATCTCCTCAGGGCTGGAGAGGAACTTGGAGTGGAGGGGAGAAATCTACTTGTCGTCGTCCACGTTGGTGTCAGCGACACTGACAGAACTAGAAACGAAATTCTGCTGAACGTATTCGAACAGTCAGGAGCTAAATTAAAACGCAGAACCTCGAAGATAAATGTCTTCAGTTTACTACCTGAGCCCCGGCAAACTTCCATAGGATAAATAAAGTCACAGAGTTAAATATGCGCTCAAAATTTCGTATGGGAAAAAATGTTTTTGCAGTTCAAGGGGCACTGGCACCAGTTCAGGGATATAAGGGAACTATATGGACGAGTGGGGATCTGATTGAAACTTACAGAATACTGATAGGTCTGGATAGAGTGGATGTGGGGAAGACGTTTCCATTAGCAGGAGAGACTAGAACCCGAGGGCACAGCTTCAGACTAAAGGGAAGACCTTTTAGAACAGAGATGAGAAGAAACTTCTTTAGCCAGAGAGTGGTGAATCTATTGAATTCATTGCCACAGAAGGCTGTGGAGGCCAGGTCATTGGATGCATTTAAGAGCGAGATAGAGAGGTTTTTGATTGGAAAGGGAATCAAAGATTATGGGGAGAAGGCGGGAGAACGGGGTTGAGAAACTTATCAGCCATGATTGAATGGCAAAGCAGACTCAATGTGCCGAATGGCCTAATTTTTGCTCCTCTGTCTTATGGTGTTATTCCAGTGTAACGGGCTTCACTTCAAAATTACAGAGGCCAGTGTCCTAGCGAATTGAATAACTAGGGCTGCAGAGAGAGTTTTAAGATAAATAGGTGAGCGGGGATTCTGGAGAGGGGCTATGTAGGCTTAAGAAGCAAAATTTTATGGTAATTTTGCAAGGCAGCTCTTTAGGTAATGATATCTAGAATGGGACAGGAAAGGAAAGTGTGTACAAACATTAAAAAAAAGCAGCAAATTGAATCAAAGGGACAAAACTGTAAAAAGTGAAAATTAATGTCTCTTTACTTACTTGCTGGTAGTATTAAGAAATAAACAAATAAATTAACGCTACAACTGAAGGTTTATGGGGATGATCTTATAGCTATTGCAGAGACGTTGTTACAAAGAGATCAATGCCGTGAACAAAATATTCAGTTGTATGTTATTTTCGAAAGGACAGGCAGGAAGAAAAGGGTGGTGGGACAGCTTTTTTTCACGAGATATAATATGTACGACAGCAAAAGATAATTTTGGATCAGAAGATTTAGAATCCATATAGTTGGAGGTAAGAAATAACAAGAGGGTGAATACAGTGTTGGGAGTATTCTCTCGGGTGCCTAACAGTAGCTATACTGTAGGAATGTGAATAAGCCAGGAGACAATTATGCCATGTAAAAATAGCAGATGAGTAATCATGGGTGGGTTTAATCTCCATTCCGTTTGGGAAAATCACATTGGCAGAGTTAGCCACGAGCAATAAATCATGGAGTGTATCTGGGAGAATTACCTAGAACAATTTTCTGTGGATCCAATCAGGGATTAGGCTATGTTGGATCTGTTAATGTGTATTGAGGCACTTTTAATAAATTATCTCAGTGTAAAAGATCACCTTGAAAAAAAATTCGTAACATGCTGTAATTTTGCATTAAGTCTGAGAGTGAAAATGGGTCCGAAACAACTGTGCTAAACTTACAAAAAGGTAATTACAAAGGAATTTGGGCAGAGTTGGCTGGAGTAGACTGGGAAAGGAGTTCAACAGAAAGGACGGTTGATGAACAATGGTAGACGTTTAAGAAAATAGTTCATGACTCATATTAGATATATCCCAGCGAGGAATTAGTATTCAAGAATGGAGATAAGCCAAACATGGTGAACGAAAGAAGTTGAGGAGAGAATCAAATTTAAAGACTAAAAATACATTCAATGTGGCAAAGGTTAGTGGTAAACCAGAGGATTATGACATTTTTAACAACCAAGAAAAGTTGACCAAAATTACATTAAAAATTTGGAAAATAAACACTGAGCATAAACTAGCAGGTAATATAAAAAGCTTCAGTAGCTGCTTCTTTAAATATATAAAATTGAAGAGAGAGGTTTAAGTGAACTATTGCCCCTTAGAGAATGAGGCTGTGGAAATAATAATGGGGAACCAGGAAATGGCAGAGGAGATGAATTCATGCTTTGCATCAGTTTTCACGATAGAGAACAAGAATAGCATTCCAAAAAAATACCAAATAATCAATACATAAAATGGGGGAGGGTATAAAGAAATAACTATTACTGGAGAATAAGTGCGAAGGAAACTAATGGGGCTAAAAGCTGATAAATCCCTGATAGGTTGCATCCTAGGATATTAAAGGAAGTAGCTACACAAAAGTGGATGCACTGGTAGGGGTCTCCCAAGAATCCTTTGATTCTGGAAAAGACCAAGAAGATTGGAAATCTGCCAAAGTAACGTCCTTATTAAAAAAAAGAGGGAGAGAAGAACTCAGGTAACTGCAGGCCAGTTGTGTAAACATAAGCGATTGGGAAAATGTTAAATCTATTATAAAGAATGAGTTACCAGAGCATTTAAAATACAAATTACAGTCAAGCAGGGTTAGCATGGTTTGATGAAGGGGAAATCGTGCCTGGCAAGTGTATTTGAATTATTTGAGTATGTAAAAAGCAGAATGGATAAAGGGGAAACAGGAGATGTGATATACTTGGACTTCCAAAAAGGCGTTCCAAAAAGGTACCATGCATACGACTACTTAATAAGTTAAGAGCTCATGGTGACGGGGGTAGTTTATTAGCTTGGATAGAGGATTTACTAACAAATAGAAGACAGAGACTTGAGATAAGAGGGGCATTTTCAGAATGGTAGCCTGTAATTAGTGGAGTGCCACAGGGATCAGTGTTGGGGCCACAATTATTTACAGTATATATTAATGAATTATATGAGGGAAGTGAATGAACTATCGCCACATTTCTAGATATCACAAAAATATTTGCTAAGGCAAGTGATGAGGATGACTCAAAGATTCTACAGGGGGATAGACAAACGTAAATTGAAAGGGCAAAACTTGGCAGATGGCATCGATTACCGGAAACTGTGGGATTATGGAACAATAGAGACGCTCAATATTACTTAAATAGAGAAAGATTGCAGAAAGCTGCAGCTCAGCGGGATTTGGGAGTCCGCACACATGAATATGAAAACGTAAACATACAACATCAGTATGTAACAAGGAAGGCAAATTAAATGTTGGCTTTAATTTCAAAGGGAATGGATTATTAAAATCGGGAAGTCATGCTGAAACTATAAAAGGCACTCAAATAGAATACTGCCAACAATTTTGGCTCCCTAATTTAAGGAAAGATATGTTGGAAGCGGAGGCAGCCAACAGAAGGTTCAATAGGCTGGTGCAGAATGTGGAGGGACGATTTCCTGTGGGCAGATTGATTAGATTGGTAGTGTACTCATTGGAATTTAATAGAATGAGAGCGGAACTTATTACAACATTTTTGATTCCTCGGGGCCTTGAGACATTAGATGCTGAGAAGTTGTTTCCCCTTGTGGGAGGGTTTAGTCCGAGTCGGCATCATTTCAGAGAAAGGGTTCACCAATTTAATACAGAGATGAGGAGGAATTTATTCTCTCAGAGAGTAGTGTACGTGTGGAATTAGTTCCCGTAAAGGGCAGTAGTTGTTGGGTCGTTAAGTATTTTCAAGGCTGATCTCGACTTATTTTTGTCAGTCAGAGAATCAAAGGTTCTGGGGAAAAGACAGAATTGTGGAGTTGATGATTATCGAATCAGCAATGATCTCACTGAATGGCGGAGGAGTCTCTATGGGCGGAATGACATTCTTCTGCTCCGATGTCTTATGGAATTATAAAACAATCGACAAGAATATTGGAACACTGTAAGAGTGCTGGCGGATTGCGTAACTATTAGGAACAGGCTGACATCTATTTCTGCTGGAGCAGCTGAATAGAAAATGGAGCTATATCCAGACATTTAACTTCACACACTCATTACCAAATATCTTCAACCAACATCAAATCGCTTCCTGTTGTCAAATTATTCACATGGCAAAAGACAGAGACAACTCCATGGAATGGAAAGATCACCAATCAAAAAAAACATGATTTCCAAATCGAACCGATTTCTTTCATTCCAGTTGCTTAACCGCACTCAGTTCTATTCTACACCGACAAACACTCCCAGTCATACCTTAAGACTTGAAGCAGGTATTCCACTCTGGACACTGACCTACACTCAATGCAATTCTACACTGCCAGATATAACCAATAATAAATGTTGACTGGGGTCAGCTATTCCACTCTGGTCAATAAGCAACACTTAGTACAATTTGACACCATCAGATAAAGTCAGTAAAAGAGTGATGACTGGGGCCAGGTATTCCACTCTGATTAATGACCCACACACAGTACAATTCTACACTGACAGATAGACCCAATAATACATGATCACTGGGGCCAGGTATTCCACTTTCGTTGTTCATCCAGACTTAGAGCAATATGAAAATAACAGACCCAGAAATATATGGTCACTGGAGTCAAGTATTCCACTCTGAATACTAATGCACATTTGGGACAATTTTACACTAACAGATAAAGTCAGTGAAAGAGTGCTGACTGGAATCATGTATTCCACTCTGGTTACTAACCCACACTTAGTACAACTTGACACTAACAGATGCAATCAGTAAATGAGTGGTGACTGGGGCCAGTTATTCCACTGTGATTAATGACCCACACTCAGTGCAATTCTACACTGACAGATAGACCCAGTAATACGTGATCACTGGGGCCATGTATTCCACTTTGGTTCTGATGCACACTCAGTACAATTCTACACTGACAGATAGACCCAGTAATACATGGTCACTGGGGCCATGTATTCCACTTTGATTATTGATGCACACTCAGTACAATTCTACACTGGCAGAAAGGCCCAGTAATACATGGACATTGGGGACAGGTATTCCACTCTGTTTACTGAGCCACACTCTTGGTGATTTTCCTCTGACTACCGCTAAATCTTCCTTCAGAGACTTTCCCTTCACTGAGGTCTAATTTAACGTTTCCAAAAAATATTAAGACTTATTTCATCAGAGAGCCCGTGAGTTACAAACAAAGGCTTATTTTCATTTGACAAAATTAAATAAAGCAGCAGAGATATTTCCAGACATTTGAATTCAACAAATTATATCGCTGATTCGGTGTATCTTAACAGTGGCCACCAGATCAGCATGTAATATTTTCAGTCACAGTTCAAAATGAGAGAAAAGCTCACATACAGATTTACACAAGTTGAATGGTTATGGTCACTCACCAGGAACACCTATAACAGCAAGGATTGTGCAGAATATTTTCTGAGCCACATCAATTGAGTCCATCGTTTCAGTGCGAAGTGATGTGCCCCTTTGTGCTGCTGGTAATCTCTCTGTTTTAAAAGCTGAGGTGACACTTTCCCAAAGCCTTTCATTTATACCCTGTGGGATCACCTCAGGGATGTTGAAATTGCAACATCGTTCAAATCATTTTTTAATATATGAACAAACAGATTATGACATTGAGCTGAGTGAAACAATATGTTTGTTTTTAAATGGAGCTGTGAGGTTCCACAGACTGGACATTACTTATCAAATTAAGTAACTATTAAAGAAACAGGAGCTGTATTCACTCGGATAATATGCTGTCCAGTCAAACACCATCAGTCCAATTTCTAGATTCTCTATTGTTTCAGTGATATCCGTCACTTGACTGTTACCATTTATGGATTAAATAACAAATGTTAGAGTGCCTCTCTCCACGCTGTTCTATTACACCCTGGGATTTAACTATCCTATTTAACAGTTGACATTCATTTGTGCGATTACAGTGGGTTTACA
>NC_135915.1:1118100-1213100 GCF_964194155.1 Cetorhinus maximus
AGTGAGAGAGGCGAAAATACAGACATAGATACATTTACACAGATTCAAAGAGACTGAGAAACGCGAGAGAGAGAGAGAGAGACACCCACCAACACACACACATACATATGCACACAAACGGACGCACACACATTCACACAAAGAGAGCGAGAGAGAAGATAAAGTGGAAGAGAACCGGGGAGGGAGGCCGAGAAAGATGGAGAGAGAAGCAAAGAGAGTCGGAGAGAGAAGGAATGAGGCAGAGAGAGTGAGAGAGGGAAACAGATGGATTGAAAGAGAAAGAGAGAGAGAGAGTGAATGGGAGAGAAAGTGAGAGTGGGGAAGTGAGAGGGAGAGAAACAGACAAAGGGAGAGCGAGAGCCAGATGGAGATAAACAGAGCGGAAGAACAAGAGAACTGGGGAGACAGTGAGCGAAAAAAAAGCAGAGAGAGAGAGAGATAAAGAGTGCAAGAGTGACAAAGGGGGAAAGAGAGAAACACAGAAGGAGTGAAAGAGAGAAACGTGCAGAGAAAAAGAGAGACAAATAGATGGGAAGAGAAAGAGAGAGATCGGGAGATAGATACGCATTTTATTGAGGTGTGGAATGAATTTTTGGGAGATTTTAAATATTTCCTGATAATTTAATAGTTTGAATTTAGTCATAAATTGACACCCTAAACCCACTGTAATCGCACAACTGAATGTCAACTATTAAACAGGACAGCTAAATCCCAGAGTGTAATAGAACAGCGTGGAGAGAGGAACTCTAACATTTTTTTATTTAATCCATAAATGGTAACAGTCAAGTGACGGATATCACTGAAACAATAGGGAATCTAGAAATGGGACTGATGTTGTTTGAGTGGACAGCATATTATCCGGGTGAATACAGCTCCTGTTTGTTTAATAGTTAATTAATTTGATAAGTAAAGTCCATTCTTTGGAACCTCGCAGCTCCATTTAAAACCTAACATATAGTTTCACTGAGCTCAATGTCATAATCTGTTTGTTCATTTTTTTAAAACATGATTTGAACGATGTTGCAATTTCAACGTCCCTGAGGTGATCCCACAGGGTATAAATTAAAGGCTTTGGGAAAGTGTCACCTCAGCGTTTAAGACACAGAGATTACCAGCAGCACAAAGGGGCACATCACTTCGCACTGAAACGATGCATTCAATTTTTGTGGCTGAGAAAATATTCTACCCTATCCTTGCTGTCATAGGTGTTCCTGGTGAGTCACCATAACCACTTAACTTGTGCAGATCTGTATGTGAGCTGCTCTCTCATTTTAAACTGTAACTGAAAATATTACATGCTGATCTGGTGGTCACTGTTAAGATACACCAAATCAGCGATATATTTTGCTGAATACAAATGTCTGCAAATGTCTCTGCGGCTTTATTTAATTTTGTCAAATGAAAATAAGCCTTTGTTTGTAACTCACAGGCACTCTAATGTATTAAGTCTTAATATTTTTTGGAAACGTTTAATTAGACTTCAGTGAAGGGAAAGTCTCTGAAGGAAGGTTTAGTGGTAGTCAGAGGAAAATCACCAAGAGTGTGGGTCAGCAAACAGAGTGGAATAACTGGCCCCAGTGACCATATATTACTGGGTGTATCTACCAGTGTAAATTGCACTGAGTGTGGGTCATTAATCAGAGTGGAATACCTGGCCCCAGTGACCATGTATTATTGGGTCTATCTGCCAGTGTAGAATTGTACTGAGTGTGCATCAGTAACCAAAGTGGAATACGTGGCCAATTGAGCATGTATTACAGGGTCTATCTGTCAGTGTAGAATTGCACTGAGTGTGGGTCATTAATCAGAGTGGAATACCTGGCCCCAGTCAACACTCATTCACTGACTGCATCTGTTAGTGTCAAATTGTCCTATGTTTGGGTTAGTAACCAGAGTGGAATATATGACTCCAGTCACCACTATTTCACAGACTTTATCTGTTAGTGTCAAATTGTCCCAAGTGTGCATTAGTATCCAGAGTGGAATGCTTGACTCCAGTCACCATATATTTCTGGGTCTAACTGTTAATTTCAAATTGTACTAAGTGTGGATGAGTAACCAAAGTGGAATACCTGGCCTCAGTTATCATGTATTATTGGGTCTATCTGTCAGTGTAGAATTGTACTGTGTCTGGGTCGTTAATCACAGTGGAATACCTGGCCCCAATCAACACTCTTTCACTGACTTTATCTGATGTTGTCAAATTGTACTAAATGTTTTTTAGTAACCAGGGTATAATAGCTGACCGGAGTCAACATTTATTATTGGGTCTATCTGTCAGTGTAGAATTGTACTGTGTCTGGGTCATTGATCAGAGTGGAACACCTGGCCCCAGTCACCACTCTTTCACTGACTGTATCTGATGGTGTCAAATTGTACTAAGTGTTGTTTCGTTACCAGAGTGGAATAGCTGACCTCAGTCAACATTTATTATTGGGTATATCTGGCAGTGCAGAATTGCATTGAGCGTAGGTCAGTGTCCAGAGTGCAATACCTGCTCCAAATCATAATGTATGACTGGAAGCATTTTCGATGTAGAATTGAACTGAGTGCGGGTCAGTAACTGGAACGAAAGAAATCGGTTCGATTTGGAAATCATGTTTTTTTTGATTAGTGATGTTTCCATTCCATGGAGTTGTCTCTGTCTTTTGCCATGTGAATAATTTGACAACAGGAAGCGATTTGTTGTTGGTTGAAGATATTTGGTAATGAGTGTGTGAAGTTAAATGTCTGGATATAGCTCCATTTCCTATTGAGCTGCTCCAGCAGAAATAGATGTCAACCTGTTCCTGATATTGAAGCAATCCGCCAGCACTCCTACAGTGTTCCAATGTTCTTGTCGATTGTTTTATAATTCCATAAGACATCGGAGCAGAAGAATGTCATTCCGCCCATAGAGACTCCTCCGCCATTCAGTGAGATCATTGCTGATCTGATAATCATCAACTCCACAATTTTGCCTTTTCCCCAGAACATTTGATTCTCTGACTGACAAAAATCAGTCGAGCTCTGTGTTGAATATACTTAACGACCCATCAACTACAGCCCTTTACGGGAACTAATTCCACACAAACACTACTCTCTGAGAGAATAAATTCCTCCTCATCTCTCTATTAAATTGGTGAACCTTTCTCTGAAATGATGCCGGCTCGGACTAAACCCTCCCAGAAAGGGAACCAACTTCTCAGCATCTACTGTGTCACGGCCCCCAGGAATCCAATATGTTTCCATAAGGTCTACTCTCATTCCATTAAGCTCCAATGAGTAAAATCCCAATCTAATCAGTCTGCCCACAGGAAATCGTCCCTCCACATCCGGCACCAGCCTACTGAAACTTCTGTGGGCTGCCTCCACTTCCAGCATATCTTTCCTCAAATAAGGAGACCAAAATTGTTGACATTATTCTAAGTGAATGCCTTGTATAGTTCTAGCATGACTTCCCCATTTTTATAATCCATTCCCTTTGAAATTAAAGCCATCACTTTATTTCCCTTCCCTATCACCTGCTGAAATTAACATTTTCATATTCATGCACGCAGGCTCCCAAATCCCTCTTTGCTGCAGCTTTCTGCAGTCTTTCTCCATTTAAGTAATATTGAGCTCCTCTATTCTTCCTGCCAACGTGCATAAACCCACAGTTTCCGATAATATATTCCATCTGCCAAGTTTTGCCAACTCACTTAACATTTCTATATGCCCCTGTAGGCCCTTTGAGTCTTCCTCACCACTTGCCTTTGCACCAATGTCTGTGATAACTGGAAATTTGGCGACAGTACATTCACTTTCATCATATCAGCCATTAATATATATTGTAAGTAACTGTGGTCCCAGCACTGATTCCTGTGGCGCTCCACTACTTACAGTTTACTATTCTGAAAATGCCCCCCTTATCTCAGGTCTCTGTCTTCTATTAGTTAGCAAATCCTCTATCCATGCTAGTGTACTACTCCCAAGACCATGATCTCTTATCTTATTAAGCAGCCTTGTGTCTGGTACCTTATTGAACGTCTTTTTGGAAATACAAGAATATTGCATATCCTGGTCCCCCTTCAACATTCTGGTTTTTACTTCCTCAAATAATTCTAATAAATTTACCAGGCACGATTTCCCCATCATTAACATGCTAACTCTGCTTGATTATATTATGTATTTTAAATGCTGTGCTCTCACACTCCTTGTAATAGACTTTAACCTTTTCCCAATAGCTCATATTAAGCTATTGAGCCTATAGTTGCCTGAGCTTTTTTCTCCCTGCCTTTTTGAATATGTTTGTAACTTTGGCAGATTTCCAATCTTCTGAGTCTTTTCCAGAACCAAACGATTCTTGGAAGATGACTGTCAGTGCATCCATTATTTCTGCAGATACTTCCTTTAATATCCTAGGATGCAACCCATCAGGGATTTATCTGTTTTTAGCTCCATTAGTTTCTTGACCACTTTTTCTCTAGTGATAGTTATTTCTTTATTCCCTTCCACCGTTTTCCCCCTGATTATTTAGTATTTTAGGAATGGGATTAGTGTTGTCTACCATGAAGACTGATGCAATGCATTAATTCAACTCCTCTGCCATTTCCTGGTTCCCCATTCTCATTTTTACAGCCTCATTCTCCAAGAGGCATTAGTCCACTTAAGCCTCTCTCTTCATTCCTTTTTTTATATTTAAAGCAGCTGCTATATAACGTTTTTATAAGACCTGCTAGTTATCGCTCAATGTTTATTTTCCCAATCTTTAATGCATTTTTTGTCACCTTTTCTTGGTTTTTAAAAAAATCCTAATCCTCTGGCTTACCACAAACCTTTGCCACATTGTATGTATTTTTATTTCAACTTGACTCTATCCTCATCATCTTGGGTAAACTATGGTTGATTGTGTCCATCCTACAATCCTAAATCCTCACGGGCATATATCGCTTATATGAGTCATGAACTATTTTCTTAAACGTCTGCCATTGTTCATCAACCGTCTTTTCTGTTGAACTCCTTTCCCAGTCTACTCCAGCCAACTCTGCCCTCATTCCTTTGTAATTATCCGTTTGTAAGTTTAGCACAGTTGTTTCGGACCCATTTTCACTCTCAAACTGAATGCTAAATTAAACCATGTTATGGTCATTTTTTTCCTAGGGGACATTTTACACTTTACCTTTTACATTTATTAACCTGCCTCATTCCACATTAACAGATCCAAAGTAGACTGATCCCTGATTAGATCCACAGCAAATTGTTCTAGGAAACTCTCCCGGACAAACTATGATGTGATTTTCCCAAACAACATGGAGTTTCAAGTCACCCATGATTAATGTAGTGCCATTTTTTCATGTCATAACTATCTCCTGACTTATTCTCTTTCCTACGGTATAGCTACTGTTAGGCACCCTGTAGACTACTCGCACCACTGTCTTCACCCCCTTGTTATTTCTTACCTCTACCCATGTGAATTCTACATCTGCTGATCCAAAATCATTTCTTGCTATCCAACGTATTCGATCTCGTCGAAAAAAGCTGTCCCACCACCATTTTCATCCTGCCTGTCCTTTCGAAAATCACATGTCCCTGAATAATTAGTTATCAGCTTTGATCTCTTGGTAACCACGTCTCCGTAATGGCTATAAGATAATTTCCATTAACCTCTATTTCTGCCTTTAATTTATTTATTTGGTTCTGAATACGGCCAGCAATTAAGTAATGAGGCATGAATTTTCACTTTTTTACCATTTCCCCATTTGACTCAATTTGCTGTTGTGTTTATTTATGTTTCTACACTCTGTCACTTACTGTCACATTCTGGATATCATTACCTAAATAGCTGCCCTGCAATGTTCCCACATCGTTTTGCTTCTTAAACCTACAAATCCCCTCTCCAGAATTCCCGCTCACCTATTTATCATAAAACTCTCGCTAAAGCCTCAGTTATTCAATTCCCCACGACGCTGGAATCTGCATTTTTAAAGTGAAGCCCTTCCCACCCGAATAGCTCCCTCCTTTCCCAGCACTGGCGCCGGTGCCCCTTAAACTGAAACACATTTATCCCACACCAAACTTTGAGCACAAATTTAAATCCGTGACTTTATTTCTCCTATGGCAGTTTGCCCGTTGTTCAGGTAGTAATCCCAAGATATTTATCTCAGATGTTTTGCTTTTTAATTTAGCTGCTAACTGTTCGAGTTCATTCAGCAGAATTTCGTTTCTAGTTCTGTCAATGTCGCTGGCATCAACGTGGATGGTGACAATTTGATTTATCCCCTCCACTCCCAGTTCCTCTCCAGCCCTGAGGTGATGTCCTGGCACCAGGCAGGCAAGAGAGCCTTCGGAACTCATGCAATGAACAATACCCTTCGCCCATTATACTGTCCCCGACCGCTACTGAATTTCTTAATTCCACCCCTAGCTTGAATGGCTGCCTGTATCACGGTGCTGTGGTCGGTTCGCTCATCCTTCCTGCAGTCCCAGCTCTCATCCACACATCTTCCAAGAACCTAGCCACTGTTGAACAGTTGCAGGGGCCAAGGCCCCTTTAACGTGACCTCCTTGGTCCCCATTACTAAGTCACCTGCGTTCAGACCCTCCTGTCCCTGATCCCAGAACAAATTTTAAATTCCTGATCTGAGGGGTAAGACCACCTCCTGGAGCAAAGTGTACGCATAACTTTCCCCTCCCTGATGTGGCGCAATGTCAGCAGCTCGGAAACCAGCTCCTTAACTCGGATCCGAATGTTCTCGCGCTGCAAACTCTTGCTACTGATGTGCTCACTCTGGATCAACTTGTTGTCCAACAGGTCAACATTCTGCTGCAGCTACACATTAAATGTCCTGCCGTCGCTAATGTATTTTAATTAATTAATTAACCAAATAAATTAGCATTTAAAGAATCTCCCCCTAGAATGACTTGATTGGTATTTTTTTTTTTTTGCACAACAGGACCGAATGTATACTGAAGAATCTATTTTCAGAGGAAAAGCACCCGACAGAGTACAAAGCAAACTAAAGACTTCAATTTTATTTTACCGACTACACATACCAACCAAACAGCTGTTGTCGCGCTCTTTTCCCTCTCTGCTCTTTCAGGGTCAATCGCCTCTCTCCGGAATCTTAAATGATCTCTTTTTAATGGGTGATACAAAAGTTGGTGGGAAGGCAAGTGGTGAAGATGACACAATGTTTCCACAGAGGGGTACAGATAATTTAAGTGAGTGGGAAACACTTGGCAGCTGGAATATAACGTGGGAAAATGAGAGGTAATGCACGTTGGCACGAAGAATAGAGGAGCTGAATATTATTTAAATGGGGAAAGACTGCAGAAAGCTGCAGCACAGAGGGATTTGGCTGTCCGCCTGCATGAATCCCCCCGAAAAAACAAATACATAATTTCAGCAGGTGATAGGAAAGCGACAGGATTGTTGGCATTTATTCAAATGGAATGGAGGGAAAAATTGGGAGGCTGTTCTAGTACTTTGCACAGCATAGGTTAGGCATTGCCTAGAATACTGTAAACAGTTTTGGCCCCTTATCTAAGGAAGTATATGCTGACATTAGAGGCAGCCCAGAGAAGTATCACTAGATTGTGCCCGGGTATGGAGGGATTTTCTTCTGTGGAGAGGTTGAGTAGATTAGACCTGTACTCACTGGAGTCTGGAAGAATGAGATGCAGCATTATTAAAAGAAATAAGATTTTTGGGGAGCTTGGCAGGGTAGATGCTGAGAAGTTGATTCCACTTGCGGAGGGTCGAGGAACAGAGGGCATTTTCACAGAGTGTCGCCTATTTAACACAGAGACGAGGAGGAATTTCTTCAATCAGATCGTAGTGAATCGATGCATTATTTATTGCCGATGGCGTTGAAGGCTGGGTCATTAGTCATATTCAAGGCAGATTTTCAATCAAAAATGCAACAAAAGGCTCTGGTAAATGTAAGGAAAGTGTAGTTGAAGATTATCAGGTCAGCAATGACCTCATTAAATCGCGAACAGATTCGTTGTCCGAGTAGCCTACTTCAGCAAATAGGTTTAATGATCTCTTGGTTTCATGCTCTCTACTCTCCCCCCGCTCAAAAATGCTGTGTGGCCATTCTCTGCGTGTGCTCCAATGGTCGCTCACTCAACTCACACTGTCTCACTGTTCATGTTCACGCTGTTCGTTTTGGTCTCTCCTTGTTATTGGCACCGCTGTTTCTCCCACTCTCCCACTCTCATTGCCTGCTCTGTTCCTCTATCACACATAGAGTCAGAGGGTCACAGTGTATCCGAGTTATACAGCATAGAAACAGGTCTTAAGGCCCATCATGACCGTGCCAGGAGTCAAGTACCTATCTATTCTAATCCCATTTAACAGCTCTTGGCCCCTAACCCTGTATGCGATGCCGTTTCAAGTGCTCATCTAAATACTTCTTAAATGTTGTGAGGGTGGCTGCCTCTACCACCCACTCAGGCAGTGTGCTGCAGTTTCCAACATCATTCTGGGTGATTTTCCCCCCGCCTCTAAAATCCTGCTAACAGCCTCGCTGCTTCACTCGCAGTTTCTCTCACACTCTCCCGCTCCTAATGGCCCACTGCCCTCTCACTCTCTTAATGCTAATGGCCCCCTTGCTCCTCTCTCACTCTCTCACTGTTATTGGCCCCCGCTTCTCCTCTCTCACTGCTAACGGCCCCACTTCTCCTATCTCACTCTTCTCCAGTACAGTGGCACCCCTTGAATTGCCAGAACCCCCCTGATTTATGCAGCTACATCGTCGTACTCCACAGTCATCACAGATGAAAAGTAAGCATTTATAACCTCACCTATGTCCTTCGCTTACAGCACAATCTGCCACTTCGTTCTCTGATGGGTCCTACTCTTTCCCTGGTTATCCTCAAGCCCTGAATATAATTATAAAATGCCTTGGGGTTTTCCATTACCTTTCCCTCCAGTGTTTAGTAATGTCACCTGTTCGCTCTCCTAACTACTTGATAACTATCACACGCACTTTTTATGCTTCTCCAGGGCTTCCCCGTTGTTTTAACCCCCTGTATCTAGAATCAGTCACTTTTCTTTTTCCTTATTCAATCCTCCATATCCCTTGACTACCAGTATCCCCTGGAATTCTTTGTCCTACCCCTCACCTCTACGGGAACATGTTGGCCCTGAACTCTCACTATTTCCTTTCTGAAAGACTCCCGCAGGCCTGATGTAGACTTTCCTACAATTAGCTGCTCCCAGTCCACTTTGGCCACAGCCTGTCATAAAATATGGAAGTCGGCCTTCCCCAATTTCAGGACCTTTAATTACAAGCCATCATTGTCATTTTCTATAACTACCTTAAAACCGCAAGAACTATGGTCTCTCTCCCCGAAATGGTTTCCCCCACGGACACCTATACCACTTTCCTGGCTTCATTCCCTAAGATTAGGTCCAGTGCCGCCCCTTCTCTCGTAGGGCTTTAGCGTTGGCTCAAAAATCTCTCTTTCAAGTACTTTAAGAATTCCACCATATCGATGCCTCTCAACCTAAGTCTATCCAAGTTAACAGTGGTGAATTTAAATGTCCTACTCTTAATACCCTTGTACACATCTCTGAGATTTTCCTATATATCCGCTCCTCTAGCCCCCCTGACCCTTTGGAGGTATTTAGTGCACCCCCAGCAAAGTGATTGCCTCCTCTAATTAAGTTCTCTACAGATGGCCTCATTTGAGGAACCTTCTAAAGTAACATCAATCCTTGAGGCTTTAATTTACTTCTTGATCAAGCGTGCAATGCCGGCTTCCCTTTTAACTCCCCACCACCAAGTCGCCACCAGCCCCCTGTCATGCCTGAACATTCTATACCCTGGCACATTGAGCTGTCAGTCCTGCCCTGCCATCAACCATGTCCCTGTGATAGCAACAATATCGTATTCCCATGTGTTAATCAGCACCCTCAATTCATCTGCCCTACTTTGAAGAGTCCTTTCATTACAATAGCAGCGAACCAGCCTTGCATTATTCCCCTGTGCTTTAACTGGTCTACGTTTGCTCTACCTTCCAGACGCACTTAGTTCCTCTTCTATATTAGGCTTTGCACCACCCTCTACTCTACCTTCACTCATTATTAAATAACAATACTGAATTAGTTTTACCTTCCCCCCACAACCCCACCCCAACATCACTAGCAAACCTCCCCACAAAGATTTTGATCCTGTGCCAGTTCACGTGCAACCTGTCCGACGTGTCCAGGTGCCAACTTCGCCAGAAACATTCCCTGATCAAGGAACCAGAAGGCCTCCCCCCAGCAACATTTCTTCAGCCACGCATTCTTCTTCTCTATCCTCATTTTCCGATACTCACTTTCACGTGACAAGCGGGTCATCGAGAGGTTGCAAGCTTTGAGGTCCTGCTTTTTAATCTGCTGCCTAGCTCCCTATGTTCATTTTGCAGGACCTCATCCCTCTTTCTACCTAAGTCGTTTGTACCAATGTGAACCACGACCTCTGAGTTTTCCCTCCCTCTTCAGAATGCCCTGCAACTGTTCTGTGATATCCTTGACCCTGCTACCGGGGACGCAACACACCATTCTGGAGTCATGCCTACAGCTGCAGAAGCTCCTTTCAGCATCCCTCACTATTTAGTATCCTTCCACTATTGCTCTAGCACTCTTACCCCTCCCCACTTGTGCATTCAACACACACACAGTGCCTGGAATGTGACACTGGTTGCACTCTCCAGAGGAACATTCACCCTTACCCTTTTCCAACACAAAAAAAATAGGATTTCCTCATTACCTGCCTGGTGCTTTCATCATTACATACCTGTGGCTTTCCTCATTACATTCCTGCCTCCCTTCTTCTGACTGGTGGTCACCCACTCCCGCACTTCCTCAAGCTGCTGAGTGACCACATCTAAAAATGTTCTGTCCACGTAACTCTCAGCTTCGCGAGTGCAACGCTGTGTCACCAGCTGACGCTAACACGCTGAAACCCATTGCTCAAGCTGATAAATCCAGTGGCACTTCCTGCACATGTGGTCATTCACATTGCAATGCGTGTCGAAGAATCCTCATGCAAATCACGTGTCTGAGTCCCTTTCCCATACGTTTTGTTTGATTTTTATGTAGCAAAAGCTGTTTCCCTAAATTTAAGCCAAGTAAAAAAATGATTTAGCTTTTTTCTGGCAAAATAAAGTCAAATGCGCTGAATGTTACCTCCTGTAATGTAGTTTTAAAGTGGAGAAAAAAGAAAAAACCTTACTCACTAACTACAATCCAGCTCTCTCCATTATCCTGACATCACTCCTTTCGAATTCCAGCACCGCCCAGTACCTGTGTGAGAACAGGCTGCATCACAGGTAAACTCCGCTATCGTTCTTTATACAGCCGCTCCACTCCCTCAAAGGGGCACTCCGCTACACACTTTACAGAGCCGCTCTGCTCCCTCACAGGTAAACTCCTGCTCTATGTGCACCCACTCCACTCTCGCTCTTTATACAGCCGTTCCATTCCCTCACAGGTAAACCCCCACTCTATATGCAACAGTTCAACTCTCGCTCCTTGTACAGCTGCTCTGCTCCCTCACAGGTAAACTCCTGCTCTATATGCACCCGCTCCACTCTCGCTCTTCATACAGCTGCTCCGCTCCCTCACAGGTAAACTTCTGATCTTTAAACACCCGATCACGTCTGGCTCTTTTTTGTTGTTTCGCCTTTATTGTTTGTTTAATTTACCCCTATCCTTAAATTACTAAAATTTATAATAATCAATAAGTGATTGTAACTCAGCTACTAATTTCAATCTAAAAACAAAGCTAAAAGCTGAAATACTCACCAGCCAGTCGCCTGCCTGTCGTCCTGTGACCAAACTCTGTTTTGGTGCTGAAATCCTGTCCTCCCTGTGAGGCTCAGACACGGAAAATGTTTAATCAATAATTTCCAGTACATTCTCGCCTCTCTCTGACAGTTAATTTACTGGGAATTGTGATCCTGTCGCGGGGAAAGTGCGGCCTCTCCACCTGCACCACTCGCTACCTGGTGGCCATGGCAACGGCGGATCTACTGGTCGTTATCACAAACGTCATACTGAACAAGATCAATAGATACTATTTCCCACTGAGTTTCCTGGAGCTCACTCCTGTGTGTCGTGTTCGCGCTGTTCTGCACGTTGCAGCCATGGACTGTTCTGTCTGGTTCACCGTCACTTTCTCTTTTGATCGATTTGTGGCCATTCGTTGCCAGAAGCTGAAAACAGAATATTGCACCGGGAAAACAGCGGCTGTTGTTCTAGCGACAACCGGCATCCTGCTCGGTTTAAAAAACATACCCCAATACTTTACACTGGAACCTGGACAGATAATTAACAATGTACCATGGGGTTGTGTGGCAAAGCCAAGCGTTTTTACTAATCCTGGATGGGTTGGATTTAACTGGTTTCAGTCGGTTTTAACCCCTTTGCTACCATTCGGATTAATTGTGTTGATCAACGCTCTGACAGTCAGACACATTTTAGTGACCAGTCGAGTCCGGAAAGGACTGAGGGCTCAGAGTAAGGGAGAGAATCACAGTGACCCAGAGATGGAGAGCAGGAGGAAGTCTATGATTTTACTCTTCACCATAACCGTCACCTTCATCCTCCTGTGGTCGGTGTATGTTATAAAATTCTTCTATATTGATATGCGAGAGTTAATTGACCTCACCGACCCTGAATATATCTTCCAAAAGGTCGGGTTTATGCTGCTGAAATTAACTTGCTGCACAAACACATTTATTTGCACCGTGACTCAATCCAAGTTCCGAGAGCAGATGAAGAAAACGGTGAATTATCCGGTTACATCAATTATTCAATTAATGAAGAAATAAACCTGACTGTCAGACACCTCAGCAAATCAGAGAGATCCGGCCACTGACGGATAGGCGCTACCGCCAATGAGGAAGCTCCACATGCTGACTGACAGTCGCCTCAACCAATCAGGGATCGCCGCCGCTAAATTACAGCTGCTTGTGCCAATCAGCCTCATAATTGACAGGCGCGGCAGCCAATGGAGCAGCATCAGATGTTCATCCACAGCCACCTCATCCAATCAGGGAGAACCGCTCGCTGAATGACAGCTACCTGAGCCAAAGTGACCTACCGGCTGACTGACAGTCGCTTCATCCAATCAGGGAGCTGCAGCCTTTTTGCCCAGAGTCACGTGGGCCAGTCAGGGTATTCTTCCTGTGCGCCGACATTCATCTCAACCAATCAGGGAGCGGCAACTGCTGACTGATAGACGGTTCAGCCAAACATAATGATATAAACACAAAACTGCGGATGCTGAAAATGCAAAACAAAAGGTTCTGTTGAAAGGTCATGAGGACTCGAAACGTCAACTCTTTTCTTCTCCGCCGATGCTGCCAGACCTGTTGAGTTTTTCCAGGTAGTTCTGTTTTTGTTCAGCCAAACAGTTCAATCCAGCAGCTGACTGGCATCAGCTTCATCCAATCACGCTGCTTCAACCAGTTACTCACAGATAGTTCAGCCAATCAGCGATCTTCACCAATGACCAAAGAAGTATCAGCCCATCAGGGAGCTGAACACCATGACGGACAGCCGCATCAGCCAATCAGTAAGCTCCGACTGCTTCGGTCAGCACTTCAATAAATCAGACACCTCAAAGCAATTCCCACCATCTAGCGCGGAGTTTCGTTCAATCACAGCGTTCAATAATTGACTGATAGCTCCTCAAACAAATGGATAGTCCCGAAGGTGTGATGGGCACCCGCCCTGCCCGATTGGAGCGTTTCAGCATGTGAGTGACAGCTCTAATATCCAACCGGAGAGATGCAACAGCCCTGAAATTTCCTGGAGTAATGACAATCCCCCTTCAAAATCCGACCAATTGCCTTGCTCACCTCAACAAAACCTATCCCTGCCCAATTGGCGATTGACAGCAGCGTAAGCCAATGGCTGAGTTCCTTGCAGATCATTGGCCAATCGAAATTCGGCCCAATTGCTTCGATTCACAAAAGGTCACCATTAACCCACCGTCATGACGTCATTACGCGTGATCCTGGCTGGAGGTTGTTTAACGATCCTGAAAGCGTGGCGGAACAGGGAATTACGGCAGTGCAACGATATTTCACTGATTCTAATTAAAGCTGGAACCGAAAGGCAGAAATTCAGAGATTGTAACAGGACAAACTCAGGGAAAAGAAAGAAAAAAGTTAAATAACAGAATCACAGAACTGTTAGCAAATTGAAGGCGGCCATTTGGATCATCGTATCTGCACCAACTCTCTCAATGAGCAACTCACAAAGTTCTATTCTCCAGCCTTCTCCCCATAACCTGCACTTTCTTCATTTTCAGATAACAGTCTAATTCCCAAACAAATGCTTCATTTCAACCTGCCTCCAAAGGCACTCAGTCACTGTTTTACAGATCCAAAACACTCGCTGTGTGAAAACATAATAGTTAATGTTATCAGTGTTTCTTTTCCTGATGACCTTAATACTGAGCTTCCTCACCCTGTGTGCTTTCAAGAAAATGAACCCTTCGCCTTGTTTAATAAGGGTCACTCATGATTCTAAATAGACATATCAAATCTCCTCTCAGCCTTCTCTTCTTCAAGGAAAACAATCCCAACTCAGATTCAAAGAGTCAAAGGGGTCTACAGCACAGAAAAAGGCCCTTTTTGGCCAATCGAATCTGCGCCATACGGACAAGTACTTATCGATTCTCAACACATTGTTCAGCACCAGGCCCATAGCCTTGTGCGCCACGGCATCGCAAGTGCACATCCAAAAATATCTTACATGTTAAGAGGGTTTCTGATTCAGCCACACTTTCAGGCAGTGAGTTCCAGATGCCCAACATCCCCTGGGTGAAAAGATTCTTCCTCACATCCCCATTAAACCTCCTCCCCCTTACCTTAAATCTAAGCCCACTGGTTATGGATCCCTCCACCAAGGGTATGAGCTCCTTCCTGACTACCCCATCTATGCACCTCATAATTCTATACACTCAGTCATGTCCCCCTTCAATCTGCTGTCCTCCGCGGAAAGAAAACCCAGTCTATATAATCTCGCTTCATAACTATTGCTCTCCAATCCAGGCAACACCCTGGTAAATCTCCTCTGTACACTCTCTAGTGGAATCACATCCTTCCCATAATGCAGATTCCAGAACTGCATGCAATACTCTAGCTGTGGCTTAACCAGAGTTTTATATAGTTCAAGCATAACCTCCCTGCTCTTATACTCTATGCATCATCTAATATCGGCAATTACACCATATGTCTTCTTAACCAGCTTATCTACATGTTCCGCTACCTTAAGGGACCTGAGGATATGCACACCCAGGTCCCTCTGATCCTTGGCTCTTCCCAGCTACAGTTCATCGTGTACTCCCGTGCCTTGCTTGTCCTGCACAAGTGAATCACCTCACATTTATCCGGGTTAAATTACAGTTGCCAATGATCAGCCCATCTGACCAGCGTGTCTATATCCTCCTTTAATCTGGGGCTATCCTATGCACTATTTTCCACACCACCAATATTCGTGTCATTCGTGAACTTAATGATCAATCATCCTACATTCAATTCTAAATCGTTTATATATACCAAAAACAGCAAAGGACCCAGCACCAATTCCTGTAACTTCTCAATCCTCAAACCTGGAAACATTCTCGTGAAGCTTTTCTGTCCTCTATACAGGAACTTCACATTCCTTGCCCAGAGCTCGACATAATACTTCAACTAGCTTCTAAACTAGTGATTTATACAAGTGGAACTAACTTCCTTGCACTTATACTCTATTTTACGATAAATACAGCCTTGCTTTAGTTACTGATTTCTCAAAATATACTGCCACCTTCAATGGCTTGTCCCTCTGCTCATACCCCCTTCAGAGATGTATCCTCCATTTTGTGCTGTCTCTCCTCATGTTCTCGCTACTAAAATGAATCATTTCGCATCTATTTGTGTTGAACTTTATCTGCCACCTGCCTATCCATTCCACTAACTTGCCAATGCCCTTTGGAAATGCTATTCTATCCTCCTCACAGTTCAGCAATCTTCTGATTTTGTTGCTTATCAGCTGAAATACCGTTAAACCTTTCTTTTCTCCCCATGGGATGTTTTCAAGACCAATAGAACAATTAGCTTTACTTTATATCCTTAATATTAGTTATCTTGACCAATTCACGATTTACACTCAATTTACCCGTCTGTGTGTTGGATATCAAGTTAACTTTTACAAGTTCGATCGAACATTATAACCGGTGGATCAGTTATTATGCCCAATAAAAGAAACACGTACAATTGTATTCCTCTGCATAGGGTCTGAAGCCCAACTTAGCAACCAAATGTCAATTTATGCTAGAGTGTATAATTTATCTTAATTATTTAGCATCTATTTGTTTGTGTCAGTGTGGGTGCTTGTGCGCCCGCGGTGATGATAAACCCCAGCCGAGGGAGATTGCTGAAGGTGAGGTTGTGTGTGCGTGTGTGTATTTGAGTGTGTGAGTAAATATGTCTATTTATGTTTCTTTCCGTCTGTGTGTGCGAATGTGTGTGACAATGTGTATGTGTGTTTGTGCGTATGTCTGTGGCTGTGTGCGTCTGTGTGTGTCTTACTGCCTGTCCATCTATATGTACGTGCGTGCGTATATGTGCGTAGTTGCACGTTTGAGTATATGTCCGCCCGTGTGTGTGGCTGTCTGCATGCATGATTTTTGTGTTCGTGCGTGTATGTGTTTGTGTATGTTTCTGCTGGCCTATCGGAGTGCACGCATCTACTTATGTATCTGTCCACCTGTCCGTTTGTGTCTCTTTATTTGTGTGTGTGTGTGAGAGAGAGAGAGTGTACATCTCTCTGTCTGTCGATCTGTGTGTGTGTCTGTGTGTGTGCGTGTACGCAATGTGTTTCTGTGCCATGTGAACATGACAGCATCCTACAGTGGGAGAGCGCTGAAGGTGAGTAGTTTTGTGTTGGTGCCTGTGTCTGTCAGCCTGTTTGTTTCCTGTGTGTGTGTGGGAGAGAGAGAGAGAGAGAGAGAGAGAGATTGTTGTTCCAGTACACACTGTATTTTTGTTTATTTAGGAAAAACCTTGTTAATGTTCTGCCATCAATTTGAACTCTGTGTAAACAAATGTAAAAGGCAGTACGTTTTGTGAAATGAGAATTATAAGCCTAACCAGTTTGTATGTGTGTTTAAAATTATCAGAGTGACGCATGCTGCATCAAAAGAGATTGAACGTTAATACACTATTAGTCAAAGTGGAACAGTCATGTACAAAAAACAAAAAAAAACTGGAAAAACTCAACAGGTCTGACAGAATATGTGGAGAGAAAGATTGAGTTACAGTTTCGAGTCCGTAAGCCTCTACTTCAGAGTTCGCAAGAGTAGTCATGCGGAGTCGATACACTAATATTGTCTTTCTCTCCAAAGATGCTGTCAGACCTGCTGAGTTTCCAAGCATATATTTTTTTGCTTGAGATTTTCAGCATCCGCATTATTTTGCCATTATGGAACAATTATGTACTGCACCTTAACATATTTGATGAATAAAGTATATCATTTTTTGGAAAACTAAAGTTTTACAGTTTGCATTCTCCTTTCTCCAATTTATCACAGACATTCATTGTGTCCATTTCCTCCCGTCTTCGCCCTGTCTTAATCCTCTTCATTGCCTAACGTTTTCCAGCTCTGAAATAAGCTCAATGACATGAAATATGAAGTCAGTAAGTTTTGAATAGAAATACAAGGAAATTGCCAGGTCTTCAGTACTCAAAGACGTGTCTTATGAATGTCAGTTACACCACTGGATTAAGACATTCGGAGACGCTGAGGTATGTCAAGCATAAAACGGCCCATTCCGTAAAAGGTTTCCGTTCTAATGCACATAGAAAGTGGACTGCAAATTTTATCTTCGCAAATTTGCAACAGTAAAGGCACAAATATCACATTACTTTGGAAATAAAATACGTCTTACAAAATAATTGTTTGCATTAGATAATAATTTCAAATAAAAATACGTTCACGATTTGTTAATTGGTAAAAATGAAAACTTTTGACGACACAAATGCCTGCCCCACGCACTTGAAAGCGTGAAATCTCGCTGGTCCGGAACATACACGAATCAACTTTTCAGGACAAAACAGGATGGAGGCCTGGAAGAGCTCATGGACATTGGGAACGATTGAGAACTTTGGGGATGGTGGTTTCCTGAGCACCATATGCTGCTGATGATATCAGCCATCGCACAAATGGACCCTCCAGCAGTTGTCGCAGCGATCGTTTGGTTTCTCCATCAGCAGTCACATCACTCGAGTGGTCTCTCCAGCAGTAGTTACATAGCTCGGGTGTTCTCTCCAGCAGCAGTCACATCGCTGAGGTTAACTCTCCAGCGATATATAGCTGAAGGGGACCCACAGCATGTCGTTTGGCTAAACCAAAGCTTTGCAATCGGGGTGTGTGTGAAGGAAAACTGACAAGCATCCAGGGAAGTCTTCTCACACGAGGCTCACAAGCACTCGGGCAAAGACTGATTACTCCCTGTGTGCACAAGCTTCTGGGTGTCATAGACCCAGCCTGGGCTGTCCCCCTGAATATACGGAACAGAAAATAGGTAAAGGAATGAGAACACTCAAGCCCAGCGTGGACAATCCCGGCTTCTCTCCAAACCCACACACAGACAGATACACAAACACATACTCACTCAATTACACACACAAACACACACACACACACATACACAAACATGCACACAATAACAGGCAGCCATAGATGTTCACTGGATCTCACACTATTAAGTTGTCAAACACACTTTCTCAAACATATGCACTCTCTTGCCTACACTCAATCACAGTATCATACACTCAGACTGGCCCACATACATTCACCCTCACAAACACCCAAACACAGATACATTTTCACTCACGCATTCAAATGCCAAGCTCACTCAATCTGACACGGTGAAAATATCACGCATTCTCTGTCTCACAAAAACACATACACACACACAATCATATACTGACGTACACTCAAACTTTTCCCCACACACTCACACACACATTCTCTCTTACACATTTTCATGAAATCTCATGCTCACGCAACCCACACTGTCCACATCTCTCTCTATATAGCTTTCTCTCTCTCTCACTCACACACACAACATGCACACACTCACACAGGCAGACAATCACTGACACTCTGTATTCCACATTTCTTCTCTCACAGATATAGGCATTCACTCACTTCATCACACACAATCACAGTGTCAGATTGAGTGAGCTTGGGATTTGAGTGCATGAGCGAAAATGTGTCTGCGAGTGGGTGTGTGTGAGGATGAGTGTATGAGGGCCACTGTGAGTGTATGGTACTGTGACTGAGTATTTGCAAGATAGTGCATATGTTTGAGAAAGTGTGTTTGACAATTTAATAGTGTGAGATCGAGTGAATATCCATGGTTGTGTGTTATTGTGTGCGTGTTTGTGTATGTGCGGGTGTGTCTGTTTGTGTGTGTAATTGAGTGAGTATGTGTTTGTGTATCTGTGTGTGTGGGTTTGAGAGAGAAGGCGGGATTTTCCACGCCGGGCTTGAGTGTTCTCATTCCTTTTCCTATTTTTTGTTCATGAGCACACTCCCTATACACAGGAGACAGCCCAGGCTGGGTCTATGCCACCCAGAAGCTTGTGCACACAGGGAGGAATCAGCCTTTGCCCGAGTGCATATGAGCCTCGTTTGAGAAGTCTTCTCTGGATGATTGTCGTTTGCCCTTCATGCATGCACCGATCGCAAATCTTTGCTTTAGCCAAATGACATGATGGGGGTACCCTTCGGCTGTATATCGCTGGAGAGTTTACATCAGCGATGTGACTGCTGATGGAGTGACCATCCGAGCGATGTAGCTACTGCTGGAGAGAACACCCGAGCTATGTAACAACTGCTGGAGAGAAAACCCGAGCTATGTAACTACTGCTAGAGAGAAAACCAGAGCGATGTAACTACTGCTGGAGAGACCACCCGAGCGATGTAACTACTGCTGGGGAGACCACCCGAGCGATGTAAATACTGCTGGACAGACCACCCGAGCGATATAACTACTGCTGGAGAGACCACCCGAGTGATGTAACTACTGGTGGAGAGACCACCGGAGTGATGTCACTGCTGCCTGCGAGACCAAACGATCGATGTGACAATTGCTGGAGGGTCCATTTGAGCGATGGCTGATATAATTGGCAGCATATGGTGCTCAAGAAAGCACCATCTCCAAAGTTCTCAATCGTTCCCAATGTCCATGAGCTCTTGCAGGCCTCCATCCTGTTTAGTCCTGAAAAGTTGATCCGTGCATGTTCCGGACCGGCGCGATTTCGCACTTTCAAGCGTGTGGGGTGGGCGGTCGGTGGCTGGGAGGGCGGTAATTGGACAGAATCGGTTGAAAATGGCATGTTACACTACAAATATGGACTTTTCATTCTAATATGCGAAATACATTCTTAACTATATCGTTACAAAGTTACTCGTCAGAATGAGTTCATGTGTTTGTGCAGGTGTAATAGTGATTTATTTTAAAAATACCGTAAAACCCGATTGATAAATATTAAATTCATACAAAATAAAGGATCCCATTCAGGTCCCCTTGCTGCTGTACACATAATTATTTCCTGTAGCTTAAATGTGTCCCATGTTGAACAGTTAACCTGCAATCTACGTCTAGAAATCCAGCAGTCTGCTGGTCCCAGCTGCACGGCAGCATCAGTTGTGCCTCGTGTCGAGTTGCACACGGATTGTTTTATCTCTTTGGCACAAGATCAATATCTACATTTCTGGATATGTAAGTTTTGAAATCCAAGAATTCGAATTGTTTACAAGCTTTGAACGGAATATATCTTTGTAAGAATGATACATGTTCACAAACACTTACGTTAGAAATTCTGCACAGTTCTCCAGGACTGAGTTCCATGAATTTGGCTAAAGTTTGCTGGAAGGATAGCGATCTTCCCTCAGCATTATGTACATCCAAAGTGATACATTTGGTAGCTTATTATTTGAGGACATCATTGATGATATGCTTTCCAAACATCAAGAAAAAAAATGTTTCAAAGTTTTCGAATCATATGATGTGCAAACAGATTTGCTGCAGTTTGTATTACTGCTTCCTCTTAATAAGCTTCTGATTGGTCTCACAGCTTTTCTGTTTCTGTCGTCAAAAGCTTTCATTTTTACCATTTAACAAATCGTGAATGTATTTTAAGTTGAAATTATTATCTAATACAAACAGTTATTTTGTAAGACGTATTTTGGTTCCAAAGTAACGTGATATTTGTGCCTTTACTGTTGCAAATTTGCGAAGATAAAAATTGCAGTCCACTTTCTGTGAGCATTAGAAAGGAAGCCTTTTACGGAATGGCCATTTTAAGCTTGACGTACCTCAGCGTCACAGAATGTCTTAATCCAGTCCTGTAACTGACATTCATAAGACACGTCTTTGACTACTGAAGACCTGGCTATTTCCTTGTGTATCTATTCAAACCTTACTGACTTTATATTTCATTTCATTGAGGTTATTTCAGATCTGGAAAACCTTAGGCAATTAAGACGTTTAAGAAAGGGCGAAGACGGGATTAAATGGATACAATGAATGTCTGTGATAAATTGAAGAAAGCAGAATGGAAACTGTGTAAAATTCTACTTTTCCAAAAAATGACATACTTTATTCATCAAACATGTTAAGGTGCAGTACATGACTGTTCCATAATGGCAAAATAATGCGGATGCTGAAAATCAGAAGCAAAAAAGATATGCTTGGAAATTCAGCAGGTCAGACAGCATCTGTGGAGAGAAAGACAATATTAGTGTATCGACTCCATATGACTACTCTTGGGAGCTCTGAAGAAGAGTCTTACAGACTCGAAACTCTAACTTAGTCATTCTCTCCACACATTCTGTCTGATCTGTTGAGTTTTTACAGCATTTTTTTGTTTTTTGCACATGACTGTTCCACTTTGACTAATAGTGTATTAACGTTCATACTCTTTTGATGCAACATGCGTTACTCTGATAATTTTAAACACACATACAAACTGGTTAGGCTTATACTTCTCATTTCACAACAAGCACTGCCTTCTACTTTTTTTACACAGAGATCAGATTAATGGCAGAACATTAACAAAGTTTTTCCTAAATAAAAAATATATTGTGTACTGGAAAAACAATCTCTCTCTCTCACTCTTTCACTCTCTCTCTCTCTCTCCCACACACACACACACACACACACAGGAAGACGAAAAGGCTGACAGACACAGGCACCTACACGCACACACACACACACACACACAGACTGAGAGATATACTCTCTCTCTCTCTCACACACACACACACAAACACACACACACACGTATAAAGAGACACAAACGTACAGGTGGACAGGTACATAAATAGATGTGTGCAATCCGATAGGCACGCACCAACATGGACAAACACATACACAAACGCACATATAAATCATACATGCAGACAGCCACACACACAGGCAGACATTTCCTCAAATAAGCCCCCACGCAAACATACGCATGCACGTACACATAGACGGACAGGTTCTCAGACAGACACAGACGCACACAGCCACAGACATACGCACAAACACACAAACACACACACACATACACATTGTCACACACATTCACACACGGACGGACAGAAACATAAATAGATATATTTACTCACACAGACAAATACACACACGCACACACAACCTCACCTTCAGCAATGTCCCTCGGCTGGGGTTTATCGTAACCGTGGGTGCACAAACACATACACACACACACACAAACACACACACACACAAACACACACACCCACAAACACACACGCACACACACACACACACACACAAACACACACACAGAAACACACACAGACACAAACAAATAGATGCTAAATAATTAAGGTCAGTTATACACTCTAGCATAAATTGACATTTGGTTGCTAAGTTGGGCTTCAGACCCTATGCAGAGGAATACAATTGTACGTGTTTTTTTTATTGGGCATAATAACTGATCCACAGGTAATAATGTTCGATCTGACTTGTAAAAGTTAACTCGATAGCCAACACAAAGACGGGTAAATTTAGTGCAAATCGTGAATTGGTCATGATAACTAATATTAAGGAGAAAAGTAAAGCTAATTGTTGCATTGGTCTTGAAAACATTACAAGGGGGGAAAAGAAAGGTATATCGGTATTTCAGCTGATAAGCAACTAAATCAGAAGATTTCTGAACTGTGAGGAGGACAGAATAGCATTTCCAAAGGGACAGGTTAGTGGAATGGATAGGCAGGTGGTAGATGAAAATAAATGCAAAAACATGCGAAATGATTCATTTAAGTTGCGAGAACATGAGGAGAGACAGCACAAAATGGAGGATACATCTCTGAAGGGGGTATGAGCAGGGGGACAAGCCATTGAAGGTGGCAGTATATTTTGAGAAATCAGTCACTAAAGCAAGGCTGTATTTGTCGTAAAATAGAGTATAAGCGCAAGGAAGTTAGTTCAACTTGTATAAGTCACTAGTTTGGACTCCAGTTGAAGTATTACGTTGAGATCTGGGCAAGGAATGTGAAGTTACTGTAAAGAGGACAGATAAGATTCAGGAAAATGTTTCCAGGTTTGAGCTTGGAGAATTTACCGGAATTGCTGTTGGGTCCCTTGTTTTTTGTGGGAAATATAAACGATTTAGAATTGATTGTAGGATGGTTGATCATTAAGTTCGCGAATGACACGAATATTGGTGGGGGGGTAAATAGTGCCTAGGATAGCCCCAGATTAAAGGAGGATACAGACACACTTGTCAGATGGGCTGCTCATTGGCAAATGGAATTTAATCCGGATAAGTGTGAGGTGATTCACTTGGACAGGACAAGCAACGCATGGGAGTACATGATGAATTGTACGTGGGAAGTACCGAGGATCAGAGGGACCTGGGTGTGCATATCCACCGGTCCCTTAAGGTAGCGGAACATGTAGATACGATGGTTAAGAAGACACATGGGATACTTGCGATATTAGATGAGTAATAGTGTATAAGAGCAGGGAGGTTATGCTTGAAATATGTAAAATGCTGGTTAGGCCTCAGCTAGAGCATTGCGTGCAGTTTTGGTATCCGCATTATGGGAAGGATGTCATTCCACTAGAGAGAGTGCAGAGGAGATTTACCACGGTATTGCCTGGACTGGAGAGCTTAAGTTATGAAGCAAGATTAGATAGACTGGGTTTTGTTTTCCTGGAAGAGAGCACATTGATGGGGGATATGATTGATTGTATAGAATTATGAGGTGCATAGTTGGGGTAGACAGGAATGAGCTCATCCCATAGGTGGAGGGAACAATACCCAGTGGGCATTGATTTAAGATAAGGGGCAGAGGGTTTAGTGGGGATGTGAGAAACAATTATTTCAACCAGAGGGTGCTGGGCATCTGGAACTCAGTGCCTGAAAGGGTGGATGAATCAGCCAAGGCATACAAGGCGATGGGCCTTTCGGTTCCAGCTTTAATTAAAATCAGTGAAATATAGTTGCACTGCGGTAATTCCCACTGCCGCCCCGCTTTAAGGATCGTTGACCAAACTCCAGCCAGCATCGAGCGTCATGACGTCATGACAGTGGGTTGTTGGTGACCCTTGGTCAGTATGATGTTTGTGATAATGACCAGTATATCCGCCGTTGCCATGGCCACCAGGTAGCGAGTCCTGCAGGTGGAGAGGCCGCACTTTCCCCGCGACAGGATCACAACTCCCAGTAAATTAACTGTCAGAGAGAGGGGAGATGGGCCTCGAAATTAATGATTAAACATTCTCCGTGTCTGACCCTCACAGGGAGGTCAGGATTTCAGCACCAAAACAGAGTTTGCTCACAGGAGGACAGGCAGGCGACTGGCTGATGATTATTACAGATTTTAGCATTGTTTTCAGATTGAAAATAGCAGCTATGTTACAATCACTTGTTGATTATTATTAAATTTAGTAATTTAAGGATAGGGGGATATTAAACAAACAATAAAGGCGAAACAACAAAAAAGAGCCAGATGTGAGCGGGTGTTTAAAGAGCAGGAGTTTACCTTTGACGGAGCGGAGCGGCTGTATAAAGAGCGATGCAGAGTTCACCTGTCAGGGAGCCTGTTCACACACAGGCACTGGGCGGTGCTGGAATTCGAAAGGAGTGATGTCAGGACAAGGGAGAGAGCTGGATTGTAGGTAGTGAGTAAGGTGCTTTCTTTTTTCTGCATTTTGAAAATACAATACAGGAGGTAACAGGCACCGCATTTGACTTTATTTTGCCAGACATACGTTTTTTTTTCGGCTTAAATTTAGGGAAGCATTTTTTTTTTAAAATAAAAATCAAACAAAACGTATGGCAAAGGGACACAGTCACCTGATTTGCATGAGGATTCTTCGACACGCATTGCAATGTGAATGACCACATGTGCAGGAAGTGCCACTGTATTCACCAGCTTGAGCAATGGTCTTCAGAGTGTTAGCGTCAGCTGGAAACACAGCGGTGCATCCGCGAGGCTGAGAGATAGGTGGATAGAACATTTTTAGATGAGGTCCCTCAGCAGCTTGAGGAAGTGTGGGAATGGGTGAACACCAGTCAGAAGAAGCAAGGCAGCCATGAAATGAGGAAAGCCACAGGTACATAATGAGGAAAGCACCAGGCAGGTAATGAGGAAACCCTGTTTTTCTGTATTAGAAAAGGGTAAGGGTGAATGTTCCTCTGGAGAGTGAATCCAGAATCACATTCTAGGCACTGTGTGTGTCTCAGCTGCACAAGTGGGGAGGGGTAAGAGTGCAAGAGCAATAGTGGTAGGAAACTAAATAGTGAGGGGTGCAGACAGGAGCTTCTGCAGCCGTAGACGTGACTCCAGGATGGTGTGTTGCCTCCCTGGTAGCAGGATCAAGGATATCACAGAACAGTTGCAGGGCATTCTGAAGAGGGAGGGGAAACTCAGAGGTCGTGTTTCACATTGGTACTAACGACTTAGGTAGAAAGGGATGAGGTCCTGCAAAATGAATTTAGGGAGCTAGGCAGCAGATGAAGAAGTAGGACCTCAAAGGTTTCAACCTCTGGATGGTCCACTTGTCACGTGAAAGCGAATATAGGAATATGAGGATAGAGAAGATGAATGCGTGGCTGAAGAAATGTTGCAGGAGGGAGGCCTTCTGGTTCCTTGATCAGGGCATGTTTCTGGCGAAGCTGGCACCTGTACACGTCGGACAGGTTGCACCTGAACTGGCACAGGAGCAACATCTTTGTGGGGAGGTTTGCTAGTGATGTTGGGTTGGGGTTGTGGGGGGAGGGTAAAACTAATTCAGTATTTTTATGTAATAATGAGTGAAGGTACAGTAGAGAGTGGTGCACAGCCTAATATCGAAGAGGAACTAAGTGAGTCTGGAAGGCAGAGCAAACGTTAAGGCACAGGGGAATAATGCAAGGCTGGTTCGCTGCTATTGTAATGAAAGGAGTCTTAATAGTAAGGCAGATGGATTGAGGGTGCTGATAACACATGGGAATATGATATTGTTGCTATCACAGAGACATGGTTGTTTGCAGGGTAGGGCTGGCAGCTCAATATTCCAGGGTATAGAATGTTCAGGCATGACAGGGGGCTGATGGCGACTTGGTGGTGGGGATTTGAAATGGAAGTTGGCATTGCACGATTGATCATGAAGTAAATTAATGCCTTAAGGAATGACGATATTTTAGAAGGTTCCTCAAAAGAGGCCATCTGTAGAGAACTTAAATACCGTAGGCAATCACTTTGCTGGGGGTGCAATAAATACCTCCAAAGAGTCAGGGGGGCTAGAGGAGCGGATATATTGGAAAATCTCAGAGAATTGTAAAAGGGCAATAATATTAGGAACTTTCAATTCACCAATGTTTACTTTGATAGTCTTAGTATGAGAGGCTTTGATGTGGAGGAATTCTTAAAGTGCTTGAAAGAGGGCTTTTTGAGCCAACGCTAAAGCCCTACGAGAGAAGGGGCGGCACTGGACCTAATCTTAGGGAGTAAAGCCAGGAAAGTGGCATAAGTGTCAGTGGGGGAAAGCATTTCGGGGAGAGAGACCACAGTTCGTGAGGATTTAAGGTAGTTATTGAAAAGTACAAAGATGGCTTGTAAATGAAGGTCCTGAAATTGGGGAAGGCCGACTTCAATATTTTATGACAGGATGTGGCCAAAGTGGACTGGGAGCAGCTAATTGTAGGAAACTCTACAACAGACCTGCGGGAGTCAGAAAGGAAATAGTGAGAGTTCAGTGCCAATATGTTCCCGTAGAGGTGAGGGGTAGGACGAACAATTTAAGGGGATACTGACTATCAAGGGATATGGAGGATTGGATAAGGAAAAAGTAAAGTGACTGATGGTAGATACATGGGGGTTAAAACAGCGCAGAAACCCTGGAGAAGCATAAAAAGTGCATGGTGGTGGAGGGGTGTGGTAGTTAACAAGTAGTTAAGAGAGCGAACAGGAGACATTACCAAACACTGGTGGGAAAGGTAAAGGAAAACCCAAGGCATTTTATAAATATATTCAGGGCATGAGGATAATCAGGGAAGGAGTAGGACCCATCAGGGAACAAAGTGGCTGATTGTGCTGTAACCGAAGGACAAAGGTGAGGTTATAAACGCTTACTTTTCATCTGTGATGACTGTGGAGAAGGACGATGTAGGTGTTCAAAGCAGGGAGGTGGAATGTGATATACTTGAACAAATTAGCATTGAAAGAGTGGAGGCATTAATGGTTTTTGCTTGAAAGTGGATAAATCCCCAGGCCCAGAAGAGATGTATCCCAGGCTGTAATATGAGGTAAGGGAGGAGGATTCAATGGCTCTGACGCTTATTTTCAAATGATCTGGCCATTCGAGGGTTGCCAGTGTACTGGAGGAGAGTGAGAGAGGAGAAGCGGGTCCATTAGCAGTGAGAGAGTAGTTGCCGCGCCAATAACAGTGAGAGAGTGAGAGAGGAGCAACGGGGCCATTAGCAGTCACAGAGTGAGAGAGGAGAAGCGGGGCCATTAGGAGCGAGAGAGTGTGAGAGAAGCTGCTAGAGAAGCAGCGAGGCTGTTAGCAGGATTTGAGAGGCGAGGTATGATTACACAGAATGATGTTGGAATGTGCAACACACTGCCTGAGGGAATGGTAGAGGCAGGAACCCTCACAACATTTAAGAAGTATTTAGATGAGCAGTGGAAACGGCATCGCATACAGGGTTAGGGGCGAGGAGCTGGGGGATATGTACTTTACTCCTGGCACGGTCATGATGGGCCGTAGGACCTGTTTCTATGCTGTATAACTCGGATACTCTGTGACCCTCTGAGTCTATGAATGGGAGAGGAACAGAGCAGGCATTGGGAGTGGGAGAGTGCGAGAAACAGCGGTGTCATTAACAGTGAGAGAGCAGATGGAACAGCGGGAACATTAACAGTGAGACACTGCGAGTTGAGTGAGCAACCATTGGAGCACACGGAGAGAGTGGCCACAGAGCATTACTGAGCAGGGGGAGAGGAGAGAGCATGATACCAAGAGATCATTAAAGCTATAAGCTGAAGTAGGCTATTCGGACAACGAATCTGTTCGCAATTTAATGAGGTCATTGTTGACATGATAATGTTCAACTCTACTTTCCTTCCATTTCCCAGAACCTTTTGTTACCTTTTTGATTAAAAATCTGCCTATCTCAGCCTTGAATATAACGAAAGACCCAGCCTTCAACGCCATCAACAGTAAATAATCCACAGATTAACTACGATCTGAGTGAAGAAATTCCTCCTGCTCTCTGTGTTAAATAGGTGACTCCTAACTCTGAGATCATGCCCTCTGGTCCCCGACCCTCCACAAGGGGAATCAACTTCTCAGCATATACCCTGCCAAGCTCCCCAAGTATCTTATTTGTTTCAATGAAGCTGCTTCTCAGTCTTCCAGACTCCAGTGAGTACAGGTCTAATCTACTCAACCTCTCCACAGAAGAAAATCCCTCCATACCCGGGCTCAATCTAGTGATACTTCTCTGGGCTGCCTCTAATATCAGTATATAGTTCCCTAGATAAGGGGCCAAAACTGTTTACAGTATTCTAGGCATGGCCTAACTTATGCTTTGCAAAGTATTAGCAAGACCTCCCAAAGTTTTCCTTGAATTCCCTTTGAATAAATGCCATCAATCCTGTCGCCTTCCCTATTACCTGCTGAAATTATATGTTTATTTTTTGGGGGGGATTCATGCAGGCGGACTCCCAAATCCCTCTGTGCTGCAGCTTCCTGCAGTCTTTCCCCAGTTAAATAATATTCAGCTCCTCTGTTCTTCGGACCACAGTGCATAACCTCACATTTTCCCACGTTATATTCCAGCTGCCAAGTGCTTGCCCACTCAGTAAACCTATCTCTACCCCTCTGTGGAAACTTTGTGTCATCTTCAACACTTGCCTTCCCACCTACTTTTGTATCACCCATTAAAAAGAGATCATTAAAGAGTCCGGAGAGAGGCGATAGACCTTGAAATAGCAGAGAGGGGAAAGAGCCCGAGAACAGCTGATTGATGGGTATGTGTAGTAAAAGTGAAATCTTTAGAATGTTTTGACGTCTTTAGGGTATTTTACCTCTGAATAAAGCTTCTTAAGTATAAATTCGGTCCTGTTGTGCAAAATAATAATAACATTCAAGTGCTTCTAGGGGGAGATTCTTCAATTGTAACAAGCAGGGATGCTAATATAATGGATTAATTAATTAAAATACATTAGCGATGGCAGGACAGATAATGTGCAGCTGCAGCAGCATTTTGGCCTGTTGGTCACCAAGGTGATCCAGAGCCAGCACATCAGTAGCACGAGTTTTCACCTCGAGAACATTCGGATCAGAGTTAAGGAGCTGGTTTCCGAGCTGCAGACATTGCACCACATCAGGGAGGGGAAAGGTTCCTGGACACTTTGCACCAGGAGATGTTCACACCCCTCAGATCAGGAAATTCAAATTTGTTCTGGGATCTGGGACAGGAGGTTCTGACCGCAGGTAAGGTAGTTATGGGGACCAAGGGTGTGGCATTCGAGGGGTCTCGGCCAATGCAACAGTTCAACAGTGACTAGGTTCTTGGAAGATGTGTGGACGAGAGCGGGGACTGCAGGGAGGATGAACAAATAACCATGGCACCGTGGTAAAGGCAGCCATTCAAGCTGGGGGTGGAATTAGGAAGTTCAGTAGTGGTAAGGGACAGTATAATCGGCGAAGGGTATTGTTCACTCCATGAGTTCAGAAGGCTCTGTTGCCTGCCCGGTGCCAGGAAAACTCCTCAGGGCTGGAGAGGAACTTGGAGTGGAGGGGAGAAATCAACTTGTCACCATCCACGTTGTTGCCAGCGACATTGACAGACCTAGAAACGAAATTCTGCTGAAAGAATTCGAACAGTTAGGAGCTAAATTAAAAAGCAAAACCTCTGCAATAAATATCTTCGGATTACTACCTGAACCACGGGCAAACTGTTATAGGATAAATAAAGTCACAGACTTACATATGTGCTCAAAGTTTGGTGTGGGTAAAATGGGTTTCAGTTCAAGAGGCACCGGCGCCAGTGCTGGGATAGGAGGGAGCTATTCCGGTGGGAAGGGCTTCACTTTAAAAATGCTGATTCCAGCGTCGTGGGGAATTGAATAACTAGGGCTCGAGAGAGTGTTTTAAGATAAATAGGTGGGCGGGATTTCTAGAGAGGGGATATGTAGGTTTAAGAAGCAAAACGATGTGGGAATTTTGATGGGCAGCTATTTAGGTAATGACATCCAGAATGTGACAGGAATGGACAGAGTGTAGAAACGTAAAAAACACAACAGCAAATTGAGTCAAAGGGGGAATTGGTAAACAAGTCAAAATTGATGCCTCATTACTTAATTGCTGGCAGTATTCAGAACCAAACAAATACATTAAAAGCACAAATAGAGGTTAATTGGAATGATCCTATAGCCATTACGGAGACGTGGTAACAAAGTGATCTAAGCTAATAAATAATTATTCAGGGGCATTGTGATTTTCCAAAGGACAGGCAGAATGAAAATGGCAGACGTTTAAGAAAATAGTTCATGACTCATATCAGCGATATATCCCTGTGAGGAATTAGGATTCTAGGATGGGCATAATCAACCATAGTTTACCCAAGAAGCTGAGGATAAAATCAAGCTGAAAAAAAAAATACATACAATGTTGCAAAGGTTAGTTGCAAGCCAGAATTATGATTTTGTTTTAAAACCAAGAAAATTTAACCAAAAATACATTAACGATTGTAAAAAGAGACATTGAGCGATAACTAGCAGGTCTTATAAAAACGTTACGTAGCAGCTGCTTTAAATACAAAAAGAAATGCAGGGAGAGACTTTAAGTGAATTGATGCCTCTTAGAGAACGAGTCTGTGAAAATGATGATGGGTAACCAGGAAATGGCAGACGAGTTGAATTAATGCTTTGCATCAGTCTTCATGATACACAACACTAACCGCATTCCAAAAATACTAAATAATCAGGGGGGAAATGGGGGAAGGGAATAAAGAATTAACTATCACTAGAGAAAAAGTGATCAAGAAAATAATGGAGCTAAAAGCCGATAAATCCCGGATGGGTTGCATCCTAGGATATTAAAGGAAATATCTGCACAAATAGTGGATTCACTGTCAGTCATCTTCCAAGAATCGTTTGATTGTGGAAAAGACTCAGAAGATTGGAAATCTGCCAAAATAAGAACCTTATTCAAAAAGGGAGGGAGAGAAAAAGCTCAGGTAACTATTGGCTAAATAGCTTACCATGCACTATTGGGAAAACGTTAGAATCCATTCCAAGGAATACGATAGCAGAGCATTTAAAATACATATTATAATCAAGCAGAGATAGCATGGTTTGATGACGGGGAAATCATGCCTGGCAAATTCATTAGAATTATTTGAGGAAGAAAATGGAGAATAGATAAAGGGGAAACAAGATATCCAATATTCTTGATTCCAAAAAGTCGTTCAATCAGGTACCAGACACACGGCTGCTTAATAAGATAAGAGCTCATGGTCTTGGGTTTCTACGCTAGCATGGATAGAGGATTTGCAAACCAATAGAGCACAGAGAGCTGAGATAAGGGGGGTATTTTCAGAATAGTAAACTGTAAGTAGTGGAGCGCCACAGGGATCAGTGCTGGGACCACAGTTACGTACAATATATATTAATGGCTTATATGAGGGAAGTGATGTACTGTCGCCAAATATCCAGTTAACACACAAATTAGTGCGAAGGCAAGTGGTGAAGAAGACTCAAAGTGCCAACAGGGGAATATAGAAATGTTAAGTGAGTTGGCAAAACTTGGCAGATGGCATATATCATCGGAAACTGTGGGTCTATGCATGTTGGCAGGAAGAATAGAGGAGCTCAATATTACTTAAATGGAGAAAGACTGCAGAAAGCTGCAGCAGAGAGGGATTTGGGAGCCCGTGTACATGAATATGAAAACGTTCATTTCAGCAGGTTTTAGGGAAGGGAAATAAAATGTTAGCTTTAATTTCAAAGGGAATGGATTATAGAAATGGGGAAATCATGCTAGAACTATACAAGGCACTCGCTTATAATAATGTCAACAATTCTGGTCCCCTTATTTGAGGAAAGATATGCTGGAAGTGGAGGCAGCCCACGGAAGGTTCAATAGGCTGGCGCGGGATGTGGAGGGACTTTTCCATGTGGGGAGATTGATTAGATTGGGCCTGTACTCATTGGAGTTTAATAGAATGAGAGGGGACCTCATTGAAACATGTTAGATTTCGAGGGGGCTTGACACGGTACATGTTGAGAAGCTGTTTCCCCTTGTGGGAGGGATCAGGACGAGTGAGCATCATCTCAGAGATAGCGTTCACCAATTTAATACAGAGATTAGGAGGAATTCCTTCTCTCAGAGATTAGTGTATCTGTGGAATTAGTTCCCCTAGAGGGCTGTAGATGATGGGTCGTTAAATATATTCAAGGCTGAGCTCGACAGATTTTTAATCAGTCAGAGAATCAAGGGTTATGGGGAAAAGGTAGAATTTTGGAGGAGACGATGATCAGATTAGCGATGATCTCACTGAATGGCTGAGCTGACTCCATGGGCGGAATGACCTCCATCTGCTCCAATCTCTTCTGGCCTTATAAAATATTCAAAAAGAACATTGGAGTACTGTAAGAGTGATGCCGAATTGCTAAAATATCGTTGACATCTATTTCGTTAGAGCAGCTCAATAGAAAATGGAGCTAAATCCAGACATTTAACGTCATACACTCACTACCAAATATCTTCAACCAACATCAAAACACCTCCTGTGGTCAAATTATACAGAAGGTAAAACACAATGAGAGCTCCAAGGAATGGAAAGAACGTTCATCAATAAAAACAAAACTGATTTCCAAATCGAAACGAATCATTTCAGTGCGATTACTGAACCACATGAGTTCAATTCGACACCGACAAATGTTCCCCGTCATACATTAGCACTTGGAGCAGGTATTCCACTCTGGTTACCGACCTACACTCAAATGCAATTCTGCACTGCCAGAAAAACCATAAATAAATGTTGTTTGGGGTAATTTATTCCACTCTGGTTACTAACCCACACTCAGTACAATTTGACACTAACAGATTCAGTGAGTGAAGAATGGTGACTGGTGCCAGGTATTCCACTCTGATTAACGACCCACACTCAGTACAATTCTACACTGACAGATAAAGCCAGTAATACACTTTCACTGGGGACAGGTATTCCACTCTGATTAATTACACACACTCAGTACAATTCTACACTGACAGATAAAGCCAGTAATACATACGTACTGGGGACAGGTATTCCACTCTGGTTACTGACCCACACAGTACAATTTGACACCAACAGAAAAACCAAGAAATATAGCGTCATTGGAGTCAGGTACTCCATTCCGGTTACTAACCAACAGTTAGAACAATTTGATACTAACAGGTATTCAGTGAAAGAGTTGTGACTGGGGCCAGGTATTCCACTCTGATTAATCACCCACACTCTGGGTGAATTTCCCCTGACTCCCACTAAACATTCCTTCAGAGATTTTGCCTTCACTAAAGTCTACTTTAACATTACACAGTTTTCCACTGAATATTAGGACATAATTCATCAGAGAGCCTGCGAGTTACAAGCAAAGGTTTATTTTCATTTGGCAAAATTGAAGAAAGCCGCAGAGACATTCAATACATTTTAATTTAGCACCTTATATCGCTGATTCAGTATGTCTATGACAGTGAGCACCAGATCAGCATGTAATATTTTCAATCACAGTTTAAAATGAGAGAGCCGCTCACATACAGATTTACACAACTTCAGTAGTTATGGTCATTCACCAGGAACACCTATAACAGCAAGGATTGTGAAGAATATTTTCTCAGCCACATCAATTGTTTCAGTGCGAAGTGTTGTGCCCCTTTGTGCTGCTGGTAATCTCTCTGCCTTAAACGCTAAGCTAATACATTCCCAAAGCCTCTAATTTATACCCTGTGGGATCACCTCAGGGACGTTGAAATTGCAACATTGTTCAAATTGTTTTTTAAAATATATGAACAAACAGAACATGACTTTGGGTTTAGTGATACAAAATATTTATTTTTAAATGGAGATCCCAGGATTCAAGGTCTGGACTTTACTTATCAAATTAACTAATAAAAAAAAAGCAAGAGCTGTGTTCACCCGGATAATATACTGTCCACTCAATCACCATCAGTCCCTCATCTAGATCTCCTATTGTTTCAGTGATATCAGTCACTTGACTGTTACCATATATTGATTAAATTCCATATGTTAGAGTGCCTCTCTCCACGCTGTTCTATTACACCCTGTAGTGTAACTGTCCTATGTAACTGTGGACATTCAGTTGTGCGATTATAGTGGGTTAAGGGTGACAATTTATTACTAAATTCAACTAATAAAATATCTGCAAATATTCAAAATCCCTCTAAAACTGATTCCACACCACAATCAAATGCGAATCTATCTCACTATTAATCCCTATCTCTCTCTCTCCCCCGCTACCTGTCTCTCTTTTTCTCCGTGCAAATCTCACTCTCTCCTTTTTGCTATGTCTAGCCCTTTCCTCCTCTGTCGCTCTTGAACTCGTTATCTGTCTCTCTGTTTTTTACGCTCACTGTCTCTCTACCACGTTCCTCCTCTCTCTTTCTCTCTCTCTGGCTCTCGCTCATCCTGTCTCTTTTTCTTCCATCTCACTTCCTTACTCTCTCTTTCTGTCCCACACACTCTCTCTCTCTCTCTCTATTTGTCTCTCGATCCTTTTGTTTCCCTCTCCCTCAGTCTGTCTCTCTGTCTATCTCTCTCTCTCTGAATTTTGTTTCTCTCTTTCCTTCTCTCTCTCTCTCTCTCTGTCTCTGTCAATCTATTTCTCTGCACCTCTCTCGCTAACTTTCTATGTTTTTTCTGACTCTCTCTCTCTCTGTGTCTGTACCTCTCTCGCTGTCTATCCATTTCTCACACTTCCCTTCACGCTGTATCACTCTCGCTGCCTTTCTCTCACTCTTAACTCTCTGTCTCTCTAACCCCCTCTTTCTCTCTATCTCTCCCTCTGCCCGTTAATCACTGTCTCTTCCTCTGCCTCACACTCTCGCCGTCCTTCTCAGCCATTCTCTCTTTGTCTCCCTGTTCTCTTTCCCTCTTTCTCTTTCGCCTTCTCTCTCTTCCTCGCTTGCTAAACTTTCCTTTGTCTGTTTCATTGCCTGTCCCCCTCTCTCTGCCTCTTTGTTGTGTCTGCTTGTCTATTCCTCCCTCTTTCCCTTTCTTTTTTTCTGTCACTTTATCTCTCTCTTTCTCTCACTCTCTCTCCCTCACACCGTCTCACTCTGTCTCCCTCTTTGCTTCTCTGTCTTTTCTCTCCCCTTCTCTCTTTTGCAATGGCTATCTCTCTTTCTGTCTCTCTGTGTCTCTCCCACTACTTAACTAACTCTCCCTCTCACCTCATCCCTATGACTCCCTCCCTTTCTCTTTCCCTCCCACCCTATGTAACACATTCTGTCTCTCTCCTCCTCTTACTCTCTTAATTTATCTGCCTCTCTCCCTCTCTTTCTCTGCCTCACCCTCTCTTTCTCTCCTATCAACTCTCTCCTTTTCTCCTTTCGATCGCCCTTTCTCTCTCAGCCCTCTCTCTCTTTCCGTGTCAGTGTCTACGTGTGTGTGTTTCTCTGTCTCTCACGCCCGAATCTTCCCTTTGTCTCTTTCTCTCCTTCTATCACTCTCTCTACTTCTATGAGTCTATCTCTCACTCTGTCTTTCTCTCTCTCTCTCTCTGCCTTGGTTTCACACTTTGTTTCCCACCCTGTCTCTCTCTATGCTTCTCTCGCTCTTTTCTCTGCCCCTCTTTTTCAACGTTTTTTTTTCTCTCTTTCCCTTCTCTCTCTCCCTCTCTCTCTCAATTCCTCTCGCTGTGTCTCTAAATCTCACTCCCTCCAACTCTCTCTGACTCCTCAACTCAATACATTTATGCATCTCTCTCTATTCTCTTTCCCTCTCTCTAAATCTCTCTCTTTCTCTCTCTCAATCTCTCTCGATCCATGTCACACACTCTGCCTCTCTACTTCTCCATCTTTAAGTCTCTCATTCACTCTGTCTTTCTCCCTCCCTGCCTCACCCTCTCGTTCTCTCCCAGCAACTCTATATTTTCTCCCTTTCGATCGCCTTCTCTCTCTTAGACCTCTCTCTCTCTCTCTTTCTGTGTGTGTGTCTCCGTTTGTGTGTGTACGTGTTTCTCTCTCTCTGATTCCTCTGCCTCTCACAACCTAAAATTCAATTTGTCTCGTTCTCTCCATTTCTCTCTCACACACACTGAGTGTGCATGTGTGTCCATGTGAGTGTGCGTGTGTCATTGCGTCTCCCTCTCTCTCTCACGTTTCTCCATCTCTTTCAATCTCTTTGTGTACCTATGTTTGTCTTTCCGCCTATCTTGCTCTCCATCTCAGTTCCATTCCCTCAAACTGACATTCAGTCTGTCTGTCTATCTATCTGTCTATCTGTCTATCTATCTATCTGTTTATCTATCTATCTCTCTGCCTATTTGTGTACCTGCCTACCTGTCTGCCTGCCTGTCCATCTGCCTTCCTGCCTGCACTACCTGTCATGCAATCTATCCATTAATCTATCGATCGTTGTCCTTATGTTTCACTGCCTTCTCCCTCTCTGTCTCTCCCTCTCTCTCTGCCACTCTATATCCCTGCCTCTCTCCCCTCTCACACACTCTAAATATCTGTCTGCCTCTCCCAATTTCTCTCTCTCTCTCTGTATGCGTCTGTCTCACCCTGTCTCTATCTCTCACTCTTTTCCTCTCGCTCTATGGCTCTCTCTGTCTCTTACTCTTCCTCTTTACTCTCTCTATGTCTCTCCCACGCTCTCTTTATCTCTACCTCCCTTCTGCGCATCTATCTCTTTCTCTCTCTGCCTCAGTCTCTCATGCTCCTTCTCACTCTATCTCTCTCATTGTCTCTCTGTTCTTTTTCCCTCTTCCAATCTCGCTTTCTTTCTCTTTCTCGCTTGCTAAACTTTCCATTCACTATTTCAGTGCTCTCTCTCTCTGCCTCTCCTTCTCTGCCTCTGCCTGTCTATTTGTCCCTTGCTCTCCCCTTCCCTTTCTTTCTCTCTTTCACTTTCTCTCGATCTCTCTCTCTCCAACTCTCTGTGTGTCTATCCCTCACGTTGTCTCTCTGTCTCATTCTCTCTCAGTCTCTCTCTCATAATGTCTGCCTAACTCTGTCTCTTTCTATGCCTCTCTCCCTCTCGCTCTCTCTCTTCATTTCTCGACCTGTGTTGCTTTGTCTCCAACTCTCAATCTCTCCTCCTCCCCCTGTCACCCTCTCTCAGTGCGCTTCCCCCTCTCTCTCTATTATCTCTCTCACTCACTCATTCTTTCAGAATCACAGAAGCATAGAACCACAGTGCAGAAGAGGCCCTTCGGCCCATTGAGTCAGCACCGAAACGTGAGAAACATGTTAAATACCTACCTAATCCCATTGACCAACACTTGGCCAATAGCATTGCATGTTATGACGTGCCAAGTGTTGATCCAGGTACTTTTTAACGCTGTGAGACAACCCGCCTCCACCACCCGCCCAAGGCAGTGCATTCCAGACCGTCACAACCCTCTGGAGAAAAAAAAACTCCTCACATCCCCTCTAAATCTTTTGCCCCTAACCTTGCACCAATGCCTGCTTGTGACTGACCCTTCAACTAAGAGTAACAGCTGCTCCCTATCCACCCTGTCCATGCACCTCATAATCGGGTACATGTCGATCAGGTGGCCCCTCAGTCTTCTCTGCTCCAATGAAAACAACCAAAGTACATCCAACCTCTCTTCATAACTTAAATGTTTCATCCCAGGCAACATCCTCGTGAATCCTCTCTGCACCCCCTCCGGTGCAATCACATCCTTCCTATAATGTAGCGACCAGAACTGCACACAGTACCACAGTACTCCAGCTGTGGACTCACTAAGGCTCTATGCAACTCCCACATGACCTCACTAACTTTGTAATCTATGCCTCGATTGATAAAGGCAAGTGTCCCATATGCCTTTTTCACCACTCCACTAACATGCCCCTCCGCCTTCAGAAATCAATGTACACGCACGCCAAGGTCCCTTTGTTGCTCAGAAATTCCTAGTGTCATGCCGTTCATTGAATGCGTCCTTGGCAAATTACTCCTTCCAAAACATTCACTTCACACTTTTCAGGATTAAATTCCATGTGCCACTTATCTGCTCATTTGACCATCCCATCTATTTTTTTTACTGTCGACCTACACACTCAACCTCACTGTTAAACACCCGGCCAAACATTGTCATTTCTCTCTCTCTTTCACTTTTGCTCTCGCCCTATGTCATACACTCTGCATCCCTCCTTCTCCCTCTTTCAATCTCTCATTCTCTCTGCCAATCTCTCTCTCTATCTCTCTCTCTGCCCATTTCTCTCTCTACCTCTCTCTCATCCTCTCTTTCTCTCCCAGCAACTCTGTCTAATTCTCCCTTTCGATCGCCCTCCCTCTTTCAGTACTCTCTCTTTTTCTGTATCTGTGTGTACGTGCTTCTCCTGTTCTGTCCTCTGCCTCTCACACTTCAAAATTTTCCTTTCTCTCTTTCTCGCCATTTCTGTTTCTCTCTTTTTTGTCTGTGAGTATGTGTGTTTGTCGTTGTGTGTGTCCGTGTGTCTGTGTGTGTGTCGGAGGGTCTCTATCACTCACTCTCACATTTCTCTGTCTCTTTCAATCTGTGTGAGTATCTCTATGTTTCTCTCCACCTCTCTTGCTTTCCTTCGCCGTACCTCTCCCTCTATCTGCCTTGCTGCAGGTATGTCTGTCTGTCTCTCTGTCTGTCTATCTATCTATATATCTATCAGTCTATGTGTCCATCTATCTACATATTTATCTCTGTCTATTAGTACTTCTCTCTCACAGTCTCCCTCCCTATTTCCCTCTCCCTCTCTAGCACACTCGCTCTGTTTTGTCTCTCTCTCTCCTTCTTTATCTGTGGAGTCACTCTCTAGTCGATCCCTCACACAATCCCACCGTTGAATCCCTCTCTGGTTGATCTCTGACACAGCCCAAGTGTTGAATCCCTCTCTAGTTTATTCCTGAAAGAGCACCAGTGTTTAATCCCTCACCAGAGGATCTCTGACACAGCCCGTGTTGAATCACTCTGTAGTTTATCCCGAAAAAAGCCTGTGTTGAATCCCTCTCTAGTTTATCCCTGACACAGTCCCAGTGTAGAATCCCTCTCTAGTTGATCTCTGACACAGCCCCAGTGTTGAATCCCTCTCTAGTTGATCTCTCACACAGCCACTGTGTTGAATCCCTTTCAAATTTATCCCAGAAATAGCCCCAGTGTTTAATCCATCACTAGTTGATCTCTGACACAGGCCTAGTATTACATCCCTCTCTAGTTTTTCTCTATGGAAAGATTGGATCTCCCACTCTTGCGCAGGCGCTGTCGCTGCCGGACAGTTTATTTTGGAATCAACAAACTCGTGCTGCTCTTCCCGCCACTCGCATCCGGGCATGCACAGTCCCACTGTTACTGGCCACTATTGCGCGCTCCAGCCGCATTCCTAGACAATGTTGACACAGTCCCGCCTCCTCAACGACCGCACATGCGCAGTGCCTTCGTTCCAATACCCACCGGCACGGAAGGCCCATCCACGAGCTCACCGGTTCGGTGTCTCCAATTCCGCACTTCGCACATATTATACCGCTGCTCCTCCCCTCCCCCACAGCCCGACGGTGGTCTGCGCCCATGCAGCGCAATCGCCTGTTCTTCGCGATGCGCTCCCCTCCCCACGCGCCCTGCCCTTCCCTGCCCTTCCTCTTCCGCGCATGTGCCTAGCACCCCCCCACTCCATAAATGTGTGCCGCGTTCCTCCTTCCCCAGCAGTTTTCCGCACGCATGCAACTTTCCATTATCGGATCTGCGCATGCGGTACCTTTCGCACCTCCCCCCTCCACCCAAAATCCTCCGTCCACGCGTGCGCTCTCCACTCTGGGACATGAGTCCTCAGGTGAAAGGAAAAAACTGCGGACGCTGGAAATTCAAAATAAAAATAAAAATACCTGGAAAAACTCAGCAGTTCTGACAGCATCTGCGGAGAGGAACACAGTTAACGCATCAAGTCCGTATGACGTTTCAACAGAAATAAGGAAAAATAGAAAAACAACAACTTTACATCATGAACTCTCCCCTCCCTCCCCACCCCCTTTCCGATCCCCCCTTTTTTCCCAATAATTTATATGGATTTTTCTTTTCCCACCTTTTTCCATTGTTTTTAAATGTATTTCCATCCATTGTTTCATCTCTACCTTTTAGCCTAGTTCGATCCCTTCACCCCCACCTCACCCCCACTAGGGTTATCTGTACCTTGCTCGTCCTGCTTTCTACCCTTAATGTCACCTATTAGCACATTTCTTAGAAAATATCACCACCGTCAACACCTCTTTGTCCTTTTGCCTATGACATCTTTTGGCGATCTCCACCTATCACTGGCCCTCTATCCACCTCTACTTCTCCCACACCCCTTACACCAGCTTCTATTTCACCTCCTTTCGCTTTTTCCTTAGTTCTGTTGAAGAGTCATACCGACTTGAAGCGTTAAATGTGTTCATCTCCGCGGATGCTGTCAGAACTGCGGAGTTTTACCAGGTATTTTTATTTTTTGTTTAAGTGTCCTCAGGTATTCCCAGCATAAAGTTTAATCCGGGCTCTCAATTCACTCACTCACTGGACTGTTTCCGGCATCCTGAACACGCTTTCCCACTAACTGTGCAAGGATGTCATGGGAGGCACCAGGTTTTCCATAGATTCAACCATTGTGGAAAATATTATTTCAAACAGTTTATAGAGACACAGATTCAGCGGATCAGGCAAAATGAGATCCATTGGATTACATAGTGCCAGATCCACTGTTTCAAGTAATGTCAGATCCATTGGAGCAGAACGAGTGAGATCCATTGGGCCCAATTGCGTCAGGTCTAATGTTTCTGATAGTGTCAGGTCCACGTGATCAGACAGATTAAGATCCTCTGGAACAGACAGTGTCAGATCATGTGGCTCAGACAGAATGATATCCAGAGGTCCAGATCGTGCCAGGTCCAATCGATCGGACATAGTCAGATTTCATGGTTCAGATTGTGTCATGTCAACTGGAGCAGACAGTTTCAGACCTTCTGGATCACACAGAGTGTGGTCCGCTGCTCCAGATGGTGCCAAAACATTGAAATGATTAGTGATAGATCTCCTGTATCAGGCAGTTTTACAACGTTTGGTTCAGGCAGTGCTGCAGGCTTTGTCTGGTGCTCTGGTTCAGAAAGTGTCAGATACACTACAGCAGGCAGTGTCATTTTCTCAGGTTCAGAGAATGTCAGATGTTCCGGTTACAGCAGGGCCAGATCCTCTTTTTCAGTTAGTGTCAGGTTTTCCAGTTCAGATAGTTTCATGTAATCTGGATCGGACAGAGTGAGATTCAATGTTTCAGAGAGTGTATTGCGTTCTGTTTCACCCAGTGCCTCATCTTCTGCTTCAGTGTCAGTTCCACTGGATCAGGCACTATCAGATTCAATGGATCCGAAATGTCAGAAAATGTCAGATCCTATGGACCAGACAGAGTGAGATGCACTGTTGCAGTCAGTGCCAGGCGCTCTGATTCAGACAGAATGGGATCCAACGGTGCAGACTTTGTCAGATCCTGTGGTTCAAGTCAGATACTCTGGATCGGAGAGTATCTTATTCGCTGATCCTGACAGGGTGAGATCCAATGGTGCAAATACTGCCTCGTGCTCTGACTCAGTCAGTGTCTCATCCTCATGTTCAGCCAGTATATGATCCTTTGTTTCAGCGAATGCCTCATCCCCGAAACATTGCTGAGTGGGTAGTGGGGGGGTAGTGTGGGCGGAGGGGAGTTGTTGTGAAGAGGGTCAGATATGTAGGCAGAGAATATTAAATGTAATAGGGCAATACTAGTAGGGGATTGCAACTCCCCCAATATTAATGGGGATAGTGTTGATGTGGAATGCTCAGAGGGAGCGGGTTACGGGGGTGGTGGACAGTGACGGGAATCTTAAAGTGCATGCAGGAGATCTTTTTTGAGCCTGCACGCATCAATTCCTACAAGAGAGGGGGCGGTATTGGACCGAGTCTTAGGGAATGAAGCCGGGCAAGTGGCAAAAGTGTCAATGTGGGAGGATTTCCAACATAATGACCATAACTCTGTAAGATTTAAGGTAATTATAGGAAAGGATAAAGATGGACCGGAAATAAACGTCATGAATTGGAGATGGCCGATTTCAAAATGACAAGACAGGATCTGGCCAAAGTGGATTCGGAGCAGCTATTGTTGCAAAGTCTACATCAAACATGTGGGAGGCATACAAATTGGACACAGTAAGATTTCAGGGCCAACATATTCCCGTAGAGGAGAATGGCAGGACCAACAAGGTCAGTGCACACTGGATGTCAAGGGATATAAGCAAAATAAAGAAAGCTCATGCCAGATACAGAGGGCTGAAAACAGTGGATGCCCTAGAGTAGTGTAGAAACTGTAGGGGGTACTGAAAAACTAATTAGGAGGGCGAATAAGGGGCAAGATAAAGGAAAATCACAAGGCATCATATAAATATATTAAGGGCAAGAGGATAATCAGGAAAAAAGTAGGGTGCATTATGGACCAGAGTGGCAATGTGTGCGTGGAGGTGAAGGTCGTAAGTGATGATTTGAATAATTAATTTTCACTTGTGCTCACAAAAGGGAAGGACGACATACGTGTATTGATCGGGGAGGGGGAATGTGATATACTTGAACAAATTGGTAGTGGAAGCGAGAAGGTGTTAATGATTTAGCGGGAATGAACTTTGTTAAACTCCCAGGACCAGATGAGCTGTATCCCGGGCTGCTCTGTGAGGCAGGGGAGGAGATCGCAAGAGCCCTGACACTAATTTTCAAAACACTTTGGCCACAGTAGATGTGCCAGACGACTGGAGAACAGGGAATGTAAAACATTATTCAAGAAGTGTTGCAGTGATAAACCTGGTAATTACAGTCCAGTGAGTCTTACATCAGTGGTAGGGAAACTATTCACAAAAATAAGTCTGTGGGACAGGATTAATCTCCACTTGGAGAGGTAGGGGTTAATCAGAGATAGTCAGCATGGCTTTCTCAGATGGAGGTCATATCTAACAGATTTGACTGAATTTTTCGAGGGGCTGGCTGGTTGTGTAGATGAGGGTAGTGCTGTTGATGTAGTGAACATGTTCTTCAGTAAGGCTTTGGACAAGGACCCACATGGGATCCAGGTCAATAAGTTAAGTGCCCATGGGATCCAGGGCAATTTGGAAGATTTGAGCCAAAATTTACCTTGTGGCAATGGCAGAGGGTGATGGTCGAAGGTTGCTTTAGCGACTGGAAGCCTTTGTCCAGTGGCGTACCACAGGAATCTGTGCTGGGACCTCTGCTGTTTTTAGTTCACATTAATGATTTGGACGTGAATATAGAAGCTATGATCAGAAGCTTCGCAGATTGGTGGTGACGTAATTAGTGAGGAGGAAAGCCTTAGAGTCCTGGATGGTATAGGTGGGCTGGTAAGACGGGCAGAGCCGTGGTAAATGGAACTTAATCCTGGCAAATGTGAGCTGATGCATTTTGGGAGGCCAAACACGGCAAAGGAATACAAAGTTAATAGTAGGAACCTCAGAAGAACAGGGGATCAGAGGGACCTTGGCGTAGATGCCCGTTGATCCCTGAAAGCAGCAGCGGAGGAAGATAAGGTGGTTAGGAAGGCTTATGGGATACGTGCATATATTAGCTGAGGCATAGAATTTAGAATCAGGAAGATTATGTTGGAGCTTTATAAAACGATATTTAGGTCACAGCTGGAGTACTGTGTGCAGTTCTGGTCGCCAAACTATTGGAAGAATGTCATTGCACTGGAGAGGATGCAGAGGAGATACAGCAGGGTTTTGCCTGGGCTGAGACTTTCAGCTATGAAGAAAGGTTGGATAGGCTAGGGCTGTTTTCCTTACAGCAGAGAATGCTGGGGGGGACCTGACAGAGGTAGGCAAAACTTTGAGCGATATAGATTGTGGAGGTGAGAAGAATCATTTGCCCTGAGATGATGTGTCAATAACCAGGGGGCATAGATTTAAGGTAAGGCGATTTGAGGATTTTTTTTTACACCCAGAGGGGCTTGGAATCTGGAACACCCTGCCAGAGGTGGTGGTAGAGGACCGAAACATCAAAAAGTTTGAGGAGTATTTAAATGAGCACTTGAAACGTCATAGCAGACATGCCTATGTGCCCAGTGATGGAAAATGCGATTAGAGTAGTTTGGTGCAGGTGGCCAAGAGAGACACGATGGGATGACGGGCCTGTTCCTGCGCTGTACAAGTCCACAACTATGACTTTGTGACTCTATGGAACTTATTCAGCTACTATTCGATCCCCTGGCTCAGTGAGTGCCTGAACTCCTCGTTCAGCGAGTCACTGATTCCCTGGTTCAGCGAGTGACTGATTCCATCATTTCGCTGATGGCTGATCCCCTGATTCAAACATTGTCAAACCAACTGATTCAGCCAATGTCAGGCCCTCTGGTAGAGACAGTATCATATCGTCTGTTTCATCAAGTGTCAGATCCCCTGGCTCTCCCAGTGTCTGATTCCCTGGTTCTGCATGAGCCAGATACTCTGGCTCTCCCAGGCTCTGGTCTCCAGTATTGTCATAACCAGGAAATATATTTATTTACAGTGCAGACAATAGTTATTTGCAGTAGAACAACCTGTTATATACACCAAGGCTTTATTTATACCTCATTTTGGGAGAAGAATGGATTGATTTAAAAAGAATGAGGAAGTGCAGGAGATTCGTATTCTGGGGATTTCGGGTACATTCAGTGTCTGGACAGCAGCAGGTGACTCTGCAATTATGCGAACACGTTGCAGGCACATCGGGAGACCTGGAAACATTTTGGACGTTCCAGGAGTATGGTTGAAAATTCCGCTGCGCGATCTCGGAGCTGCTGTTGCTCATTATTGAATAACTTGCCACCCCTTTGCGTAGGAACTCAATGTCTCCGGGAACCTAAAATTGACTGGGGAAATATGCACTATTAAAGCCCAGCAAAGATCCGTCAGATCCTAAGAGTCTTCGGCCAATTTCGCTGCTTTGCCACACCAATAAGCTGTTTGAATGCCTGATACTCAATAGGATGGCACCAAAAGTAGATGAGAAGATCATTCCTGAGCAAGCAGGTTTCCACCCTGGCAAATCAACAACAAGCCAACTGCTCAACCTCACACAACACATCGATGATGGTTTTGAGCAATGGATGGTAACTTGTGTTGTTTTTGTAGACCTGTAATCAACATCCGATACAGTGAACCATAGACGTCTCCTCTGCAAGTTCCTAGAGATGACAAAAGATATTCACTTAACAGAGCTGTTAGAAAGCATGCTTCAGAAACGCCGGTTCAATGTTGAACTAGGTGGGTAGTGCAGCAGGTGGCGTATTCAGAAGAATGGTCTTGCTCAGGGAAGCGTGCTTGCACCGCTGCTGTACAACACCTACACGAATGACCAACCTATAGACGGTGTCTCTCGCCGTCTTGTATTTGCTGATGACTTATGTGCAATTGCCAAAGGCACTGATTTTAACACCGTGGAGAAATCGCTTTCTGAAGTCTTGGAGGGACTAAGATCGTAATATGAAGAAAACCACCTTCGCACAAACCCAACAAAGACACAAGTTTGTGCATTCCACCTCAGAAACCAAGAAGCCAAACGCCAGATTAAAGTAACCTGGTGTGGAGCAACATTGACGCACTCCAAGCACCCTATCTACTTAGGTGTCACACTTTATAGATGCCTCACCTTCAAGAACCACATTGAAAAGACAATGGCAAAAGTGAGCGCATGAAACAACATCCTGAATAAGCTCTCTAACACAAAATGGGGAGCAATCTCGAAATCATTGCGAACCAGTGCACTTACTCTTTGTTATTCCACTGCCAAATACGCCTGCACTGCATGGGAAAGATCGACTCAAGCTAAGTAGATAGATGCGGTTCTGAATGCAAGCTGCCAAGTTATCACATGTTGTTTAAAACCAACAAACACCAACAGCCTGTATATCCTGGCGGGTATCGCTCCCCCTGATATAAGAAGAACGGTAGACAGCAAGAAAGAGCCACTCCGTCAAACATCAGATGGTCATAAACATACACCCAGCTACTTAAAGTCACGAAGAGCTTCATTAAAAGTGTTGTTCCATTACAATCAACACCATCTGAAGCCCGCATCGTCTTGTGGAAATATCGGCTCGCCAGTCTCGAAGAAAAACCCAGCGATGGAAATTCTCCCGGATGAAAGCCTTCCCCAGGGGCTATTTTCACCTGGGCAACCTGGAAGTGCCTTAACAGACTTAGGACTGGAGTAGGTCTTTCAAAGGTGTCACTAAGCAAATGGAGACATATAACCAGCCCGACAACTTGTGAATGTGGAACTGAGCCACAGGCTACGCAACATCTCCTGCAATGCCTATCGCTAGAGTAACCCTGTTCTGTAGCAGATCTTTCCGAATTCAACAACAAGGCACAAAAATGAATCCAGTTCTGGCTGGGCCATGTGTAGACTATCCGTGGACACGATTACAAGAATCATATCCATGGTTTGTTTTTGCGGAGCATGGAGGAGGCCTCGTCTAGAATTGTTTCAAACTCACTGTAGATTCCTTCTAGAATCAGGTGGCACCCAGACGTTTAGAGAGATTTCCATCGTGTCTCCCGTGTCACAAAGTCTTTGAGAAAAGATTGAGCCCATCCAGCTGGCCGCTTGCGGTTGACATGAAAATTGGTGTGTTGGTAAATAGTGAGGAGGACAGACTTTGATTACAAGAGGATATAGAGGGGCTGGTCAAATGGGCTGATAAGTGAAATATTGAATTTAATCTGGAAAAGTATAAGGTGATGCACTTGGGCAGGACAAACAATGCACGGGAATGCATGATGAATGCAAGGACCCTGGGATGAACCAAGGATCTGAGGGAGCTTAGTGTTCATGTCTGCCCGTCCCTTAAGATAGCGGGGCAGGTAGATAAGTTGGTTAAGGGGGCATATGGGATTCTTGCCTTTATTAGCCAAGGAATATAATATAAGAGCAGGGAGGTTATGCTGGAACTGTATAAAACACTGGTTAGGCCACAGCCTGAGTATTGCATGCAGTTCTGGAGTTCGCATTGTAGGAACGATGTGGTTGTAGTGGAGAAAGTGCAGAGAAGATTTAACAGTGTGTGCCTGGGGTGTAGATATTTAGTTATGAAGAGAGATTGGATAGACTGAGATTAATTTCCCTGCAGCAGAGGCGATTGAGGGGGGCATGACTGATGTGTATAGAATTATGAGGAGCATAGAGAGGGTAGACAGGAAGGGACTTTTCCACTTGGTGGAGGGGTCAATTACAAGCGGGCACAGATTTAATGTAAGAGACTGGAGGTTTATAGCGGATGTGAGGAATATTCCTTTTTCACCTGGAGGCCGGTGGGAATCTGGAATTCAGTGCCTGAAAGGGTTCTAGAGACAGAAACCCTCATAATATCTATGAAGTGTTTGGATGTGCACTTGTGATACCCTGGCATACAAGGCTATGTGCCTAGTGCTGGAAAATGGGATTAGAATTGTCAGGTACTTGTTTGACCGGTGCAGACTCGATGGTTCGAAAATCTTTTTCCTGTTCTGTAGGCCTCTATGATTTTATGACTTGTATATCCGAAGGTATCGCCATCCCAGAGGACCATAACACACCTCTTGAAAAGTCACAATGACCTGCTTAACTTGTCAATGGAACCGTGACTATGTCACTCGGCTCCAGTCCAACAATCCGGCTCCCTGGAGCGTTTTGTTTCATCTTCTCTACAACTCCAACTTCAGATCCAGTTACAATAACATGTTTCCTGCACCTGCTGGTTGGAACTTCCATCTTCCCAAACTCAAAGGCTACATGCCGAGCCACCACGGCAATTGAGGCTTTTGCATTGTTGTCACATTGTACCAGATTTCCAACTGTTTCCTCTTCATTGAGCACCAGCTTTGCCAACCCATAAACCGTCGGGGAAGTGTGGATGGAAATTATTGTTTCCCAGAACCATCCATGACTCCAAATGTAAATGACCAATGTCGTCATGTTCATGACTGACAGTGCGGGGATACAATGTTGACTCACAGTAGTACCTGCCTGCAGAAACAGGTGGCAAACAGAGCCCACAGACACTTGGAGGCAGAGCTTGTGGACAACATAATCACTGGGAACGGATGCACGGGGGCAAAGAAAAAACACGGTCAACAAATTATCAGAGGCAGGGGAACATGGCGAATGTGAAAGAGAAGAAATCAATAACTCCATTCCCTAGGAAATGCCGATGAGGTTGAAGATACATACGAGAAAGGAATTAGACAACTGAATGACATTTAAAAACGTGACTTTTCCTGGACAGAAGTAATTTACACAACTGTTCAGACCTTAATGAGATGGGAAATACGCTCACAAACATTAATCCAAAGCTTAATGCCAGAGCACAAAGAAATGTTAAAACTTTCAGGCTAAAACCAGGAAATATTTGCTGAAATTTTGAAAGGGAATACTTCCCCGAAAAAAGATGCAATGAAAGCCAGGAAACTTACTTTGACGGTCTAAGGTGGGACTGATATTTCATAGCTGGGGATGAGCAAAGTGAAAGGGCCCAAAAGGAAGTGACGTTAATTGAATTTTATATACCACTGAAACAGATGGACCTGCTCTCCGGGGGTTGAGCAGTTGTGAAAAGCTGTATCTGATCGCAGCAAATCAAGAAATGAATGAGGCGTCACTGAGGATTCAAAATAATACATTCATTGAAAAAGCGTCCTCCAAGCAGATGAAAGAAAGATCTGGCCCAATTGGACCCAGAGTGTTTAGATAAAATATGTGAATGCACTGAGTATATTGAGTATCACATGATGATTGATCCAGAGAATATCACTGTTTCATGCCCCATGTAAATTACCAATTGAGCTGAAAGGAAGCTTGAAAGTGAGCTCCAAGAGATAGAGAGAAGAAAATAATTACCCAAGTCACCGAGCCTAGAGATTGGTAAATTGAAATGCCGTGAGAGAGAAGGCAAATGGGCGATAAGTATTTGCCTGGATCCCAAAGGCCTAATTCAAGCAATAAAGAGCGCTGATTTTGTTATTCCAACAGTGCAAGGGACCATGTCAGGACTGGCAGGTGCCAAAGATTACAACAGCTTGATACCAGATATGGCGACTAGAACGTGAAGCTTGATGAGGAATCTTCACTGCTGAGATCATTCAACACACCCTTTGGGCTTTTTAAATTTCGGCATCAATCATTTGCCTTTAAAGTGAGCACGGATGTGTTGGAGCAGAGATCAGATTTAAACAGGGGATGCAAAGGAGCAGTCAGCATAACTGATACCCAGCTCTATGTGTGAATCATAGAACAGTTTCAGTACAGAAGGAGGGCATTCAGCACATCCAGACAGTGAAGGTGCACTGCAGGAGCAATCTCACTACTGCCATTTGTCCACCTTTTCCCCGAAACCCAGCAAATATTTTCACTTCAGCTTCCCGTCCAATTTCGTCTCATAAACCATGATTAAACTTTGCTCCACCTCTTTCTCGGACAGAACATTCGAGACCCCATCTCCTCCCTGAGTTAAAGGGTTTTTCCCCATGTCATTTTTGCTTCTTTGGGAAACAGATTAACCTAATGCCATCTTATTTTCGTCCCTTCTGCCAACCTGAGGAATAAGTATCTTCTCTGTCTCGATCAATCATGATTCAGGTCACATCTACGTGGTCTCGCAAGCATTTCTTCTCCAAGAATAACGCCAGCTCCTCCAATCTATTCACTTAACGGAGGTCCCTCATCGCTGAATCCATTCTCATCTAATCTTCTCTACTCACTTTGGCCTCCTGACATAACGAAGGTGATGCTTGCACTGCAGGCAGTTCAGAGATACTGATTCCTGTGATGATGGTGTTGTCTCGGGAACAAATTTTCAGCCCTTTTAACTGGTGCATATTGGAGTTCAGAGTCGCCTTGGAACAGGTATAATTCCGAGTGACTTTGAACGGGTGGCTGTTGAGACGATGTTTCCCTTTGTGCCGGAATCAGAACTAGTGGCACAATTTAAGAACATGAGTCAGGAATTTAAGATGGAGATGATGAGGAATTCCTTGTATTCCCAGATTTATTAATTTCCTTCCCCATTGGAATCCACGTCACTGTTTATATAAAATGTTGAGTTTTCGTCGACAAGGGAACTGGGGGCAATGAGGGGAGGGTAATGGAAATGGAGCAAACGTTTGTAGATAAGGGCACAATCTGATCAGCGAAGACCTTATTAAATGGCGGAGTTGGCTCGAGGGCCCTCGTATCCTTCTCCTGCTCCTATTCCTAAAGCCCTTAATCGCTTTTGATATCTGAAATCTTTCAACAGGATACGACTAAAACTATCTCACACCATAGTTGATGTGATAAGGGCGGATACAGTGTGGGGAATGGAGAGTAAATCTTTTGTGCAGCGAGAATGGTTCTTGTTGTTGAGTTTAGAAGTTGAAGTTCATGTTTGAAGACATTTCCTCCTGCCTCTGCCAACTGAACTGGGCTTTGGGAAGAGGGAGACTGCGCTTGCTGTCATTTCACCTCCTAACTGCTACGTGCCGCTCTAAACTTCCACTGGCCCGCCAGTGTCTCTCTGGTCCTCCCAGTGTTAACTCTTGACCTGCCGCTTCACCATCCGCAAACTGGGCGACCGCTTTGCAGAACACCTGCGGTCTCTCCGCAAGAAAGACCCAAACCTCCGTGTCACTTGCCATTTTAACACTCCACCCTGCTTTCTTGCCCTCATGTCTGTCCTTGGCTTGCTGCATTGTTCCAGTAAAGCCCAACGCAAACTGGAGGAAAAGCACCTCATCTTACGACTAGGCACTTTACAGCACGCATTCGCGCACGCTCGGGATATTAACGTGCATAAAACACAAACACAAACAAAAAATACATCCACATAAAACACACAAACTCACACACACACACATAGACAAACACAGGGTAAGATTGAGCAAGTGTGTAACTTTCTGTGTGTGTGATAGTGTGGTGCGAATACATTACTTTGTATCTGTGAGCCTGTGAGTGTGTGTGTGTGTGATGGAGAGCATGCTAGGGAGAGCTTGTCAGTCAGTATGACTATGACTTTGTCTATTTGTGATTCAGGAAGTGTGTGTTTATGTGTGTGTATGAGTGCATTAATAGTGTTTGCATAAGAGTGTGTCATTTTGAGATTGCAAAAGTGACTTTGTAATTGTGCGAAAGAGTGCATGATTGTGCGAATGCGTGCCTGTGTATGGTGGGACAGCAGGGTGTGTGATATTTAGAGTGCTTGAGAGAATGTGTGAATGTGCGTTTGAGTGAGAATATCAGAGAGGGAGAGTGTTTCTGAATGTGTGTTTGCTATTGCCTGTTGATGCACATGAGTGCTTCTCTGCAAGAGTTTGTGAGTGAGTGTGATATTTGAATGCGTACAAGTCTGAGAGCTGAGAGGTTTTTGTGAGGCTGTGTGAGTAAGTATGTGAATCTGTGTGTCTGCCTGCTTGTGAGAGATAGAGAGTGAGAATGTCAATGTGTGTGAGACATTGAGTGTATGTTATTCTGACTGCGTGACAGAATGTGTGTGTGCATGTTTGTTTGTGTCTGCGTGCATGTGAGCCTGAGTCTGTGTGACTGAAAGTGTGTGAGTGTGAAAGAGAATGTGTGGCATTGTGACAGTGTGATATTTTATGAGACAGAGTGAGTGTGTGCTTGAGATTAATGTGTGAGTGCTTTTGTGAATGTGTGTGAGGGAGTGAGTGAATGTCTGTGTCTGTGAGAGAAAAAATGTGGAATACAGAGTGTCTGCCTGTGTGAGTGTGTGCATGCTTTGTGCGTGAGAGAGAGAGAGAAACAGATAGCGAGAGAGAGATGTGGACAGTGTGGGATTCTGTGAGAATGAGATTTCGTGAAAATGTGTGAGAGAGAATGTGTGTGTGAGTGCGATTGTGGGGAAAAGTGTGAGTGTACGTCAGTCTATGATATTGTGTGTGTGTGCTTTTGTGAGACAGAGATGCGTAACATTTTCACAGTGTCAGATTGAGTGAGCTTGGCATTTGAGTGCGTGAGTGAAAACGTGTTTGTGAGTGGGTGTCTGTGAGTGTGAATGTATGAGGGACAGTGAGAGTATGATACTGTGACTGATTGCAGGCGAGATAGTGCATATGTTTGAGAAAGTGTGTTTGACAATTTAATGGTGTGCCATCGAATGAATATATATGGCTGCGTGTTATTGTGTGCATGTTTGTGTATGTGCTTGTGTGTGTGTGTGTTTGCGTGTGTAATTGAGTGAGTGTGTGTTTGTGTATCTGTGTGTGTGTGTGGGTTTGGAGAGAAGCCGGGATTGTCCACGCCGGGACAAACGTTCTCATTCATTTTCCTATTTAATGAGCACACTCCCTATATTCAGGGGGACAGCCCAGGCTCGGTCTATGCCACCCAGAAGCTTGTGCACACAGGGACGAATCAGCCTTTGCCCGAGTGCTTGTGAGCCTCGTGTGAGAAGCCTTCCCTGGATGCTTGTCATTTTCCCTTCACACACACCTCGATTGCAAAGCTTTGCTTTAGCCAAGCCACATGCTGGGGGTCCCCTTCAGCTGTATATCGCTGGACAGTTCACCTCAGCGTTGTGACTGCTGCTGGAGAGGTCATCCGAGCGATGTGACTCTTGCTGTAGAAAACACCCGAGCGATGTAACTACTGCTGGAGAGACCACCCGAGCTATGTAACTACTGCTGGAGAGACCACCCGAGCTATGTAACCGCTGCTGGAGAGACCACCCGCGCTATGTAACTACTGCTGGAGAGACCACCCGAGCTATGTAACTACTGCTGGAGAGACCACCCGAGCTATGTAAATTCTGCTGGATAGAACACCCAAGCGATGTTATTACTGCTGGAGAGATCACCCGAGCCATGTAACTACTTCTAGAGAGACCATCCGAGCTATGTAAATTCTGTTGGAGAGAACACCCATGTGATGTAACAACTGCTGGAGAGACCACCTGAGTGATGTGACTGCTGCTGTGAGACCAAACGATCAATGCAACAACTGCTGGAGGGTACATTTGAGCGATGGCTGACAGAATCAGCAGCAGATAGTGTTCAGGAAAACACCATCCCCAAAGTTCTCAATCGTTCCCAATATTCATGAGCTCTTCCAGTCCTCCATCCTGTTTAGTCCTGAAAAGTTGGTCCGTGCATGTTCTGGACCAGCGAGATTTCACGATTTCAAGCGCGTGGGGGAAGCGTTTGTATCGTCAAAAGTTTAAATTTTTACCAATTAACAAATCGTGAAAGGATTTTTATTTGAAATTATTATCTAATGAAAACAGTTATATTGTAAGACGTATTTTATTTCCAAAGTAATGTGATATTTGTGCCTTTACGGTTGCAAATTTGTGAAGATAAAATTTGCAGTCCACTTTCTGTGAGCATTAGAACGGAAACCTTTTACGGAATGGGCCGTTTTAAGCTTGACATACTTCAGCGTCTCAGAATGTCTTAATCCAGTCCTGTAACTGACATTCATAGGACACGTCTTTGACTACTGAAGACCTGGCTATTTCCTTGTATTTCTATTCAAAACTTACTGACTTTATATTTCATGTCATTGAGCTTATTACAAAGCGGGAAAACGTTAGGCAATTAAGAGGTTTAAGAGAGGCGAAGACGGGATGAAATGGATACAATGAATGTCTTTGATAAATTGTAGAAAGGAGAATGGAAACTGTAAAACTTTGGTTTTCCAAAAAATGATACACTTTATTCATCAAACATGTTAAGGTGTAGTACATGACTGCTCCATAATGGCAAAATAATACGGATGCTGAAAGCCTGCAGCAAAAAAAAACATATGCTTGGAAACTCAGCAGGTCTGACAGCATCTGTGGAGACAAAGACAATATTAGTGTATCGACTCCGCATGACTACTTTTGGGAGCTCTGAAGAAGTGTCATACGGACTCCAAACTTTAACTCAGTCTTTCTCTCCACTCATTCTGTCAGATCCGTTGAGTTTTTCCAGCTTTTTCTTGTTTTTTGTACATTACTGTTCCACTTTGACTAATAGTGTATTAACGTTCAATCTCTTTTGATGGAGAATGCGTTACTTTGATAGTTTTAAACACACTTACAAACTGGTTAGGCTTATAATTATCATTTCACAACAAGCAGTGCTTTGTAATGTTTTTACACAGAGATCAAATTGATGGCAGAACATTAACAACGTTTTTGCTAAATAAATAAAAAATACAGTGTGTACTGGAACAACAATCTCTCTCTCTCTCTCTCTCACACACACACACAGGAAGACGAAGAGGCTGACAGACACAGGCACCTACATAAAACAGACTCACCTTCAGCGATCTCCCACTGTAGGATGCTGTGATGTTCACATGGCACAGAAATACATTGCGTACATGCGCACACACACACACACAGAGTTCAACAGACAGAGAGATGTACGCTCTCTCACACACACGCACACATTTAAAGAGACAAACACGGACAGGCGGACGGACACATAAATAGATGTGTGCACTCCGATAGGCACGCACAAACATACACAAACACATACACACACGCACACAAAAACCATACAATGCAGACAGCCACACACACAGGCAGACATATACTCAAATATGCACCGACGCACATATACGCACGCACGTACACATAGACGGACAGGCACTCAGACAGACACAGACGCACACAGCCACAGATATACACACAAACACACAAACACACACACACATACACATTGTCACACATATTCGCACACACAGACGGACAGAAACATAAATAGACATATTTACTCAAACTGTCAAATACACACACGCACACAAGACCTCACCTTCAGCAATCTCCATCGGCTGGGGTTTATCAGAACCGCGGGCGCACAAACACACACACAAACACACAAACACACACACACACACACACAGATAAAAACAAAAAGATGCTAAATAATTAAGATCAATTATACACTCTAGCATAAATTGACATTTGTTGTTAAGTTGGGATTCAGACCCTATGCAGAGGAATACAATTGTACGTGTTTCTTTTATTGGGCATAATAACTGATCCACATGTTATAATGTTCGATCTGACTTGTAAAAGTTAACTTGATAGGCAACACACAGACGGGTAAATTTAGTGCAAATCGTGAATTGGTCATGATAACTAATATTAAGGATATAAAGTAAAGCTAATTGTTGTATTGGTCTTGAAAAGATTACAAGGGGAGAAGAGGTATATATATCGGTATTTCAGCTGATAAGCAACTAAATCAGAAGATTTCTGAACTGTGAGGAGGACAGATTAGCATTTCAAAAGGGCATGGACAAGTCAGTGGAGTGGATAGCAAGGTGGTAGATGAAGTTCAATACAATTAGATGCGAAATTATTAATTTTAGTAGCGAGAACATGAGGAGAGACAGCACAAAATGAAGGATACATCTCTGAAGTGGGTATGAGCAGAGGGACAAGCTATTGAAGGTGGCAGTATATTTTGAGAAATCAGTTACTAAAGCAAGGCTGTATTTATCGTAAAATAGAGTATAATTGCAAGGAATTTAGTTCAACTTGTATAAATCACTGGTTTGGACGCTAGTTGAAGTATTACGTCGAGTACTGGGCAAGGAATGTGAAGTTACTGTACAGAGGACCGATGAGCTTCAAAGAATGTTTCCAGGTTTGAGCTTGGAGAAGTTACAGGAATTGGTGTTGGGTTCTTTGCTGTTTGTGGTATATATAAACGATTTGGAATTGAATGTAGGATGGTTGATCATTAAGTTCGCGAAAGACATGAATGTTGGTGGGGTGGTAAATAGTGCATAGGATAGCCCCAGATTAAAGGAGGATATAGACACGCTGGTCAGATGGGCTGAACATTGGCAAATCGAATTTAATCCAGATAAGTGTGAGGTGATTCACTTGTGCTGGACAAGCAAGGCACCGGAGTACATGATGAATTGTACCTGGGAAGAGCTGAGGATCAGAGGGACCTGGGTGTGCATATTCACCGGTCCGATAAGGTAGCGGAACATGTAGATAAGCTGGTTAAGAAGACATATGGGATACTTGCCGATATTAGATGAGGCATAGAGAATAAGAGCAGTGAGGTTATGCTTGAACTATATAAAACGCTGGTCAGGCCACAGCTAGAGTGTTGCGTGCAGTTCTGGAATCTGCATTATGGGCAGGATGTGATTCCACTAGAGAGAGTACAGAGGTGATTTACCAGGATGTTGCCTGCACTGGAGAGCTTTAGTTATGAGCGAGATGAAATAGACTGGGTTTTGTTTCCCTGGAGGAGAGCAGATTGAAGGGGGACATGAATGAGTGTATAGAATTATGAGGTGAATAGATGGGGTAGTCAGGAATGAGCTCATCGCCTTGCTGGAGCGATCCATCACAAGTGGGCATAGATTTAAGGTAAGGGGCAGGAGGTTTAGTGGGGATGTGAGGAAGAATTGTTTCACCAAGAGGGTGTTGGGCATCTGGAACTCACTGCCTGAAAGGGTGGTTGAATCAGAAACCCTGATAACATGCAAGATATATTTGGATGTGAACTTGCGATGCCATGTCATACAAGGCTATCAGCCTGGTGCTGGACAATGTGTTGAGAATAGATAAGTACTTGTCTATCTGGCGCAGATTCGATGGGCTGAAAAGGGCCATTTTCTGTGCTGTAGACCCCTATGACTCTCTGAATCTGAGTTAGGATTGTTTTCCTTGAAGAAGAGAAGGCTGAGAGGATATTTGATATGTCTATATTGAATCATGAGTGATCCTTATTAAACAAGGGGAACCGGTTCATTTTCTTGAAAGCACTCAGGGTGAGGAAGCTCAGTATTAAGGTCATCAGGAAAAGACGGACTGATAACATTAACTTTTATGATTTCTCACAGCGAGTGTTTTGGATCTGTAAAACAGTGACAGAGAGCTGGTCGAGGCAGGTTGAAATGAAGCATTCGTTCGGGAATTCGCCTTCGGGACTCTCCATTTGTTTGAGGAGCTATCAGTCAAATATTGAACGCTATGATTGAACGAAACTCCGCGCTAGATGGTGGAAATTGGTTTGTGGTGTCTGATTAATTGAAATGCTGACCGCAGTGGTCGGAGCATACTGATTGGCTGATGCGGCTGTCCATGATGGTGTTCAGCTCCCTGATGGGCTGATACGTATGTGGTCAATGGTGAAGATCGCGGATTGGCTGAACTATCTGTGAGTCACTGTTTAGAGCAACGTGATTGGATGAAGCCGATGCCAGTCAGCTGTTGGAATGAACTGTTTGGCTGAACTGTCTATCAGTCAGCAGTTGTCGCTCCCTGATTGGTTGAAATGAATGTCGGCGCACAGGAAGAATACCCTGACTGGCCCACGTGACTCTGTGCCAAAAGGCTGCAGCTCCCTGGCTGAATGAAGCGACTGTGAGTTAGCTGGTAGGTCACCTTGTTTGGTAAAGGTAGCTGTCTTTCAGCGAGTGGTTCTCCCTGAATGGCTGAGTTGGCTGTGGATGAAAATCTGATGCTGCTCCATTGGCTTCCGCGCGTGTCAGTTATGTGGCTGATTGCCCTGATCGGCACAAGCAGCCGTCCGTTAATGGCGGCGATCCCTGATTGGGTGAGGAGACTTTCAGTCAGCATGCGGATCTCCCTCATTGGCGGAAGAGCCTGTCCGTCAGCAGCGGGAACTCTCTGATTGGCTGAAGCGTCTGACAGTCTGGTTTTTTTTCTTCATTAATTGAATAATTGATATAACCGGATAATTCACCGTTTTCTTGATCTGCTCTCTGAACTTGGACTGAGTCACAGCGTAAATAAATGTGTTTGTGCAGCAACTTAAACTCTGCAGCATATATCCGACTTGATGGAATATATATTCAGGATAGGTGAGATAAACTAACCCTCTCACATCCATATAGAAGAATTTAATAACATACACCGACCACAGGAGGATGAAGGTGACGGATATGGTGAACAGTAAAATCATAGACTTCCTCCTGCTCTCCATCTCTTGGTCACTGCGATTCTCTCCCTTACTCTGAGCCCTCAGTCCCTTCCGGACTCGACTGGTCACTAAAATGTGTCTGATTGTCAGAGCGTTAAATAGCAGAATTAAACCGAATGGGAGCAATGGGTTTAATACTGTATCAAACCAGTTAAATCCAACCCATCCAGGAGCAGTAAAAACGTTTGGCTTTGCCAAACAGCCCCATGGTACATTGTTGATTATCTGTCCAGGTTCCAGTGTAAAGTATTGGGGGATGTTTTTTAAACCGAGCAGGATGCCGGTTGTCGTTAGAACCACAGCCGCTGTTTTCCCGGTGCAATATTATGTTTTCAGCTTCTGGCTACGAATGGCCACAAATCGATCAAAGGAGAAAGTGACGGTGAACCAGACAGAACAGTCCATGGCAGCAGTAACCAGGACAGCGAGAACACAACACACAGGAGTGAGGTTCAGGAAACTCAGTGGGAAATAATAATAATTGATCTTGTTCAGCATGACATTTGTGATAATGTGCAGTAGATTCGCCGTTGCCATGGCCACCAGGTAGCGAGTGGTGCAGGTGGAGAGGCCGCACTTTCCCCGGGACAGGATCACAATCCCCAGTAAATTAACTGTCAGAGAGAAGGGAGAAGGGACTGGAAATTAATGATTAAACATGCTCCGTGTCTGACCCTCAGAGGGAGGACAGGATTTCAGCACCAAAACAGAGTTTGGTCAAAGGAGGACAGGCAGGCGACTGGCTGGCGAGTATTTCAGATTTTAGCTTTGTTTTTAGATTAAAATTAGCAGCTGAGTTACAATTACTTGTTGATTATTATTATATTTAGTAATTTAAAGATAGGGGGAAATTAAACAAACAATAAAGGAGAAACAACAAAAAAGAGCCAGACGTGAGTGGTTGTTTAAAGACCAGGAGTTTACCTGTGAAGGAGTGGAGCGGCTGTATAAAGAGCGAGAGTGGAGCAGGTGCATATAGAGCAGGAATTGACCTGTGAGGGAATGGAGCGGCTATATAAAGTGCATAGCGGAGTGCCCCTTTGAGGAAGCAGAGCAGCTGTATAAAGAGCGAGAGTGGAGCGGGTGCATATGAAGCAGGAGTTTACTTCTGAGGGAGCGTAGCGGCTGTATAAAGAGCGAGAGTGGAGCGGGTGCATATAGAACAGGAGTTTACCTGTGAGGGAATGGAGCGGCTGTATAAAGTGCATAGCGGAGTTTACCTGTGAGGGATCGGAGCGGCTGTATAAAGAGCGAGAGTGGAGCGGGTGCATAAAGAGCAGGAGTTTACCTGTGAGGGAATGGAGCGGCTATATAAAGTGCATAGCGGAGTGCCCCTTTGAGGGAGCAGAGCGGCTGTATAAAGAGCGAGAGTGGAGCGAGTGCATATAGAGCAGGAGTTTACTTGTGAGGGAGCGGAGCGGCTGTATAAAGTGCATAGCGGAGTTAACCTGGGAGGGAGCGGAGCAGCTGTAAAAAGAGCGATAACGGATTTTACCTGTGAGGGAGCGGTGCGACTATATAAAGAGCGCTGCAGAGTTTACCTGTCAGGGGGCCTGTTCTCACACTGGCACTGGGCGAGGAGTGATGTCAGGACAAGGGAGAGAGCTGGTTTGTAGTTAGTGATTAAGGTGCATTCTTCTTTCTCCACTTTAAAACTACATTACAGTAGGTAACAGTCACCGCATTTGACTTTATTTTGCCAGAAAAATGCTAAATCGTTTTTTACTTGGGTTAAATTTAGGAAAACAGTTTTTTTTTAAATAAAAATCAAACAAAACGTATGGCAAAGGGACTCAGTCACGTGATTTGCATGAGGATTCTTCGACACGCATTGCAACCTGAATGACCACATGTGCACGAAGTGCCAAAGGATTCACCAGCTTGAGCAATGGGTTTCAGAGCTTTAGCATCAGCTGGAGACACAGCGGTGCATCCGCGAGGCTGAGAGTTAAGTGGATAGAACATTTTTGGATGTGGTCACTCAGCAGCTTGAGGAAGTGCGGGAATGGGTGACCACCAGTCAGAAGAAGGTAGACAGGCATGTAATGAGGAAAGCCACAGGTATGTATTGAGGAAAGCACCATGCAGGTATGAGGAAACCCTGTGTTGGAAAAGGGTAAGGGTGAATGTTCCACTGGAGAGTGCAACCAGAGTTTAAATTCCAGGCACTGTGGGTATCTCAGCTGCACAAGTGGGGAGGGGTAAGAGTGCAACAACAATAGTGGTAGGAGACTAAATAGTGAGGGGTGCAGACAGGAGATTCTGCAGCCGTAGACGTGATTCCAGGATGGTGTGTTGCCTCCCTGGTACCAGGGTCAAGGATATCACAGAACAGTTGCAGGGCATTCTGAAGGGGGAGGGAAAACTCAGAGGTCGTGGTTCACATTGATACTTACGACTTAGGTTGTAAGGGATGAGGTCTTGCAAAATGAACTTCGGGAGCTAGGCAGCAGATTAAAAAGCAGGACTTCAAAGGTTGCAACCTCTGGATGGCCCCCTTGTCACGTGAAAGTGAGTATAGGAATATGAGGATAGAGAAGATGAATGCGTGGCTGAAGAAATGTTGCGGATGGGAGGCCTTCTGGTTCATTGATCAGGGTATGTATCTGGCGAATTGGCACCTGTACACGTCGGACAGGTTGCACCTGAACTGGCACAGGAGAAACATCTTTTTGGGGAGGTTTGCTAGTGATGTTGGGGTGGGGTTGTTGGGGGAGGGTAAAGCTAATACGGTATTTTTATGTAATAATGAGTGAAGGTACAGTAGAGGGTGGTGCACAGCCTAATATATAGGAGGGACGAAATGAGTCTGGAAGGCAGAGCAAACGTAGACCTGTTAAGGCACAGGGGAATAATGCAAGGCTGTTTCTTTGCTATTGAAATGAAAGGAGTCTTAAAAGTAGGGCAGATGAATTGCGTTTGCTGGTTAACACACGGGAATGATATTGTTGCTATCACAGAGACATGGTTGATAATGGCGCAGGCCTGACAGCTCAATATTCCAGGTTATAGAATGTTCAGGCATGACAGGGGGCTGATGGCGACTTGGTGTTGGGGGCTTAAAATGGAAGTTGGCACTGCACGATTGATCAAGAAGTATAATTAATGCCATAAGGAGTGATGGTATTTTTGAAGGTTCCACAAATGAGGCCAAATGGAGAGAACCTAAACACAGTAGGCAATCACTTTGCTGGGGGTGCACTAAATGCCTCCAAAGAGTCAGGGGGGCTAGAGGAGCGGATATGTCGGAAAATCTCAGAGATGTGTACAAGGGTAATAATAGTGGAAAATTTCAATTCACAAATGTTAACTTGGATAGTCTTAGTGTGAGAGGCTTCGATGTGTTGGAATTCTTAAAGTGCATGAAAGAGCGCTTTTTGAGCCAACGCTAAAGTCCTACGAGAGAAGCGACGGTACTGGACCTAATCTTAGGGAATGAAGCCAGGAAAGTGGTATAAGGGTCAGTGGGGGAAAGCATTTCGGGGAAATAGACCATAGTTCTTGCGGTTTTAAGGCAGTTATTGAAAATGACAAAGATGGCTTGTAATTAAAGGTGCTGAAATTGGGGAAGGCCGACTACAATATTTTATGACAGGATGTGGCCAAAGTGAACTAGGAGCAGCTAATTGTAGGAAAGTCTACAACAGGCCTGCGAGACTCATTCAGAAAGGAAATAGTGAGAGTTCAGGGCCAACATGTTCCCGTAGAGGTGAGGGGTAGGAAAAACAATTCCAGGGGATACTGGTTGTCAAGGGATATAGAGGCTTGGATTAGGAAAACGAAAAGTTACTGATGGTAGATACAAGGGGGTTAAAACAGCGCGGAAGCCCTGGAGAAGCATAAAAAGTGCATGGTGGGGGATGGGTTTGGTAGTTAAGAAGTAGTTAGGAGAGCGAACAGGAGACATTACCAAACACTGGCGGGAAAAGGTAAAGGAAAACCCAAGGCATTTTATAAATATATTTAGGGCATGAGGATAACCAGGGATAGAGTAGGACCCATCAGGGAATTAAGTGGCAGATTGTTCTGTAACTGAAGGACATAGGTGCGGTTATAAACGCTTACTTTCCATGTGTGATGTCTGTGGAGAAGGACGATGTAGGTGTTGAAATCAGGGAGGGGGACTGTGATATACTTGAAAAAATTAGCATTGAAGGGGTGGAGGTATTAGTGGTTTTTACTTGGAAGTGGATAAATCCACAGGCCCAATTGAGATGTATCATAGGCTGTAATATGAAGTAAGGGAGGAGGGTTCAATGGCTCTGACGCTTATTTTCAAATGATCTGGCCATTCGAGGGGTGCCAGTGTAGCGGAGGAGAGTTAGAGGGGAGCATCGGGGCCATTAGCATTGAGAGAGTGAGAGAGGAGAAGCGGGGCCATTAGGAACGAGAGACTGTGAGAGAAGCTGTGAGAGAAGCAACGAGGCTGTTAGCAGGATTTCAGAGGCGAGGAGGTGTGTGGGGGGTGGGCGGGGGGGGTGGGGGTTGGGGGGAGGAGGAAATCACCCCGAATGATGTTGGAAAGTGCAACACACTGCCTGAGGGGGTTGTAGAGGCAGGAACCCTCACAACAATTAAGAAGTATTTAGATGAGCACTTGAAACGGCCTCGCATACAGGGTTAGGGGTGAAGAGCTGGTAAGTGGGATTAGTCCTCACAGGTACTTGACACCTGGCATGGTCATGATGGGCCGTACGACCTGTTTCTATGCTGTATAGCTCGGATACTCTCTGGCCCTCTGATTCTATGAGTGAGAGAGGAACAGAGCAGGCACTGAGAGTGGGAGAGTGCGAGAAACAGCGGTGCCATTAACAGTGAGAGAGCAGAAGTAACATGGGGGTCATTAACAGTGAGACAGTGCGAGTTGAGTGTGCGACCATTGGAGTAAACGGAGAGAGTGGCCACAGAGCATTACTGGGCAGGGGGAGAGGAGAAAGCATGTAACCAAGAGTTCATTAAACCTATTAGCTGAAGTTGACTGTACGGACAACGAATCTGTTCGCCATTTAATGAGGTCACTGCTGACATGATAATCTTATGTTCGAGGAAGAAGCGGAGAGCCACCAGACCATCCCGGTGGGTGATGGAGGTGTAGAGGGATTGGACTTTCTTGGCTCCAATCTCTCTCCCCTTGCCCTGTCCCTTCCCACCTACATTCATGATTCTACTGACACCCTACATCATATGTACAATTTCCAGTTTCCTGGACCCAAACGCCTCCTCTTCACTATGGACGACCAATCCCTCTACACCTCAATCCCCCACTGGGATGGTCTGATGGCTCTCCGCTTCTTCCTCGAACAGAGGCCCGAGCAATTCCCATTCACCACTACTCTCCGTCTGGCTAAACTCACACTGAACAATTTCTCCTTAAACTCCTCTCACTTACTCCAAATAAAAGGTGTGGCTATGGGTACCCGCATGGGCCCCAGTTATGCCTGTCTCTTTATGGGGTATGTGGAATATACATTCTTCCAGACCTACTCCAGCCCCATCCCACATTTCTTTCTCCGGTACATTGATGTTTACTTTGGAGCTGCTAAAGGCTCGTGTCTGGACCTGGAAAAATTTACTAATTTTGCTTCCAATTTCCACCCTCCATCCTTTTCACATGGCCCATCCCTGACAGTTCCCTTCCCTTCCTTGACCTCTCTTTCTTAATTTCTGGTGATAGACTGTACACCAATATCCATTACAAGCCTACCGACTCCCACAGCTACCTCGACTACAGCTCCTCAAACCCCGCTTCCTGTAATGACTCCATCCCATTCTGTCAGCTCCTTCGCCTCTGCCGCATCCGTTCTGATTATGACACTTTCTAAAACACTTCCTCTGACATGTCCTCCTTCTTCCTTAACCGAGGTTTTCCACCCACAGTGGTTGACCGGACCCTCAACCGTGTCTGGCCCATCTCCTGCGCATCCGCCCTCACGCCTTCTCCTCCCTCCCAGAAACATGATAGGGTCCCCCTTGTCCTCACTTATCACCGCACCAGCCTCCGCATTCAAAGGATCATCCTCCACCATTTCCGCCAACTCCAGCATGATGCCACCACCAAACACATCTTCCCTTCACCTTCCCGGCGGCTTTCCGCAGGAATCGTTGCCTCCGGGACACCCTGGTCCACTTCTCCATCATCCCCTACAACTCAACCCCTCCCACGGCATCTTCCCATGCAACCCCAGATTGTGTAACGCCTGCCCCTTTACTTCCCCTCTCCTCACCGTCCCAGGGCCGAAGCACTCCTTTCAAGTGAAGCAAAATTTCACTTGCACTTCCCTCAATTTAGTCTACTGCATTCGTTGCTCTCAATGCGGTTTTCTCTACATTGGAGAGACCAAACGCAGACTGGGTGGCCGCTTTGCAGAACACCTTCGGTCAGTCCACAAACATTACCCAGATCTCCCTGTCGCTTGCCATTTCAACATTCCACCCTGCTATCATGCCCACATGTCCGTCCTTGACTTGCTGCATTGTTCCAGTGAAGCTCAATGCAAACTGGAGGAACAGCTCCTCATCTTCCGACTAGGCACTTTACAGCCTTCCGGACTGAATATTGAGTTCAACAATTTTCGATCATGAACTATCTCCTCCATTCCCACCCCCTTTCCCACCCCCCTTTTTTTTCCAATCATTTATATATCTTATCCCACCTTTCCATTATTTTTAAGTGTATTCCCATCCATTGTTTTATCTCTACCTTTTATCTTTTTTTGATTCCTTCACCCCACCCCACCCCCACTAGGGCTATCTGTACCTTGCTTGTCCTTCTTTCTACCCTTAATAAGCACATTCCTTAGATAATATCACCACCTTCAACAACGCTTTGTCCTTTTGTCTGGGACATCTTTTGGTTATCTCCACCTATCACTGGCCCTCCATCCAGCTCTACTTGTCCCATCCCCCCTTAATCCAGTTTATATTTCAGCTCTCTTCTATTTTTACTTAATTCTGTTGAAGGGTCATTCGGACTCGAAACGTTAACTGTGTTCCTCTCCGCAGATGCTGCCAGTCCTGATGAGTTTTTCCAGGTGTTTTTGTTTTTGTTTCGGTAAAAAGTGAAAATTAATGCCTCTCTACTTACTTGTTGGTAGTATTAAGAACTAAAAAAATAAATTAACGGTACAAATGAAGCTTAATGGGTATGATCTTGTAGCCATTGCAGAGACGTGGTTACAAAGAGATCAAAACCTTGAACTAAATATTCAGGTGTATGTGATTTTCGAAAGGACAGGCAGGAAGATAAGGATGGTGGGACAGCTTTTTTTGCACGAGATATAATACGAACGATAGCGAGAGATTATTTTACCTCAGAAGATGTAGAATCCACTTAGGTGGAGGGAAGAAATAACAAGAGTTTAAAGACAGTGTTGGGAGTATTCTATAGGGTGCCTAACAGTAACTATACTGTAGGAATGAGAATAAGCCAGGAGATAATTGTGCCATGTAAAAATGGCAGTTCATTAATCATGGGTAACTTTAATCTTCATTCCGTTTGTGAAAATCACATTGGCAGAGGTAGCCACGAGCAATAAATCATAGAGTGTATTCGGGAGAATTACCTAGAACAATTTGCTGTGGATCCAAGCAGGGATTAGGCTACGTTGCATCTGTTAATGTGTAATGAGGCACGTTTAATAAATGATCACAGTGTAAAAGATCACCTTGAAAAAAAATTCCATAACATGGTGTAATTTTGCATTCAGTTTGAGAGTGAAAATGCGTCCGAAACAACTGTGCTAAACTTACAAAAAGGGAATTACAAATTAATGAGGGCAGAGTTGGCTGGAGTAGACTGGGAAATGAGTTTAACAGAGAAGACGCTTGATGAACAATGGCAGACATTTAAGAAAATAGTTCATGACTCATATCAAAGACACATCCCCATGAGGAATTAGAATTCAAGAATGGAGATAAACCAAACATGGTTAATCAAACAAGTTGCGGAGAGAATCAAATATAAAGACAAAAAAATACATTCAATGTGCCAAAGGTTAATGGTAAACCAGAGGATTAAGACATTTTTAACAACCAGTAAATGTTGGCCAAAAATAAATTAAAGATTGGGAAAATAAACATTGAGCATAAACTAGCAGGTAATATAAAAAGGTTCAGTAGCAGCTTCTTTAAATATATAAAATTGAAGAGAGAGGTTTATGTGAATTATTGCCGCTTAGAGATTGAGGCTGTGGAAATAATAGTAGGGAACCAGGAAATGGCAGAGGAGATGAATTCATGCTTTGCATCAGTCTTCACGATAGAAGACAAGAATAGCATTCCAAAAAAAAAACAAATAATCAAGGCACATAATGGGGGGAGGATATAAATGAATAACTATTACTGGAGAAAAAGTGCGAAGGAAACTAATGGGGCTAAAAGCCAATAAATCCCTGATAGGTTAGATCCTAGGATATTAAAGGAAGTAGCTACACAAAAGTGGATGCACTGGCAGGAGTCTTCCAAGAATCCTTTGATTCTGGAAAAGACCAAGAAGATTGGATGTCTGCCAAAGTAACGACCTTATTAAAAAAAAGAGGCAGAGAAAAACTCAGGTAACTGTAGACCACTTAGCTTAACATCCCCGAATGAGAAAATGTTAAATCTATTATAAAGAATGTGTTAGCAGAGCATTTAAAATACAAATTATAGTCAAGCAGAGTTAGCAAGGTTTGATGAATGGGAAATGGTGCCTGGTAAATGTATTAGAATTATTTGAGGAAGTAAAAAGCAGAATGGATCAAGGTGAAATAGAAGATGTAATATACTTGGACTTCCAAAAAGGCGTTCAGTAAGGAACCATGCATACGGCTGCTTAATACGTTAAGAGCTCATGGTGTTGGGGGCAGTATATTAGCTTGGATAGAGGATTTTCTAACTAATAGAAGACAGAGAGTTGAGAGAAGAGGGGCATTTTCAGAATGGTAGCCTGTAACTATTGGAGTGCCACAGGAATTAGTGTTGGGGCCACAATTACTTACAATATATATTAATTAGTTATATGAGGGAAGTGAAGGAACTATCTCCACATTTCCAGATATCACAAAAATAAGTGCGAAGGCAAGTGATAAGGATGACTCCAGGATTCTACAGGGGGATAGACAAACGTAAATTGAAAGGGCAAAACTTGGCAGATGGCATCGATTATCGGAAATAGTGGGATTATGGAACAATAGAGGCGCTCAATATTACTTAAATAGAGAAAGATTGCAGAAAGCTGCAGCAAAGAGGGATTTGGGAGCCCGCGCACATGAATATGAAAATGCTAACATACAAGATCAGGAGGTAACCAGGAAGGCAAATGAAATGTTGGCTTTAATTTCAAAGGGAATGGATTATTAAAATCGGGAAGTCATGCTGAAACTATAAAAGGCACTCAAATAGAATACTGCCAACAATTTTGGTCCCCTTATTTGAGGAAAGATATGCTGGAAGTGGAGGCAGCCCACAGCAGGTTCAATAGGCTAGTGCCGGATGTGGAGTGACGATTTCCTGTGGGCAGATTGATATGATTGGGCCTGTACTCATTGGAGTTTAATAGAATGAGAGGAGACCTTATTGAAACATATTGGAATCCTGGGGGCCTTGATACGGTAGATGCTGAGAAGTTGTTTCCCTTTGTGGGAGGGTTTCGTCCTAGCCGGCATCATTTCAGAGAAAGGGGTCACCAATTTAATACAGATATGAGGAGGAATTTATTCTCTCCAAGAGTAGTGTATGTGTGGAATTAGTTCCCATAAAGGGCTGTAGTTGATGGGTCGTTAAGTATATTCAAGGCTCAGCTCGAAAGATTTTTGATCATATATAAAACAATCGACAAGAATATTGGAACACTGTAAGAGTGCTGGCGGATTGCTTCAATATCAGGAACAGGTTGACATCTATTTCTGCTGGAGCAGCTCAATAGAAAATGGAACTATATCCAGACATTTAACTTCACACACTCATTACCAAATATCTTCAACCAACATCAAAACACTTCCTGTTGTCAAATTATTCACATGACAAAAGACAGAGACATCTCCAAGGAATGGAAACATCACTAATCAAAAAATAAAAAGCATGATTTCCAAATCGAACCGATTTCTTTCATTCCAGTTACTGACCCGCACTCAGTTCAATTCTACATCGACAAAAGCTCCCAGTCTTACGTTATTACTTGAAGCAGGTATTCCACTCTGGGCACTGACCTACGCTCAATGCAATTCTGCACTGCCAGATATAAGCAATAATAATTGTTGACTGGGGTGAGCTATTCCACTCTGGTTGCTAAGCAACACTTAGTACAGTTTGAAACCAGCAGATAAAGTCAGTGAAAGCGTGGTGACTGGGGCCAGGTATTCCACTCTGATTAAAGACCCAGACACAGTACAATTCTACACTGACAGATAGACCCAATAATACATGATCTCTGAGGCCAGTTATTCCACTTTGGCTACTCATCCACACTTAGTGCAATTTGAAACTAACAGTTATACCCAGAAATATATGGTCACTGGAGTCATGTATTCCACTGTGGGTACTAACCCACACTTCGGACAATTTGACACTTACAGATGCAGTCAATGAATGAGTGGTGACTGGTGCCAGGTATTCCACTCTGATTAATGACCCACACTCAGTACAATTCTACACTGACAGATAGACCCAGTAACACATGGTCACTGGAGCCATGTATTCCACTTTGGTTACTGATGCACACTCAGTACAATTCTACACTGGCAGATAGACCCAGTAATACATGGTCACTGGGGCCAGGTGTTCCACTCCTTTACTCACCCACACTCTTGGTGATTTTCCTCTGACTACCACTAAACCTTCCTTCAGAGACTGTCCCTTCACTGAGGTCTATTTAAACGTTTCCAAAAAATATTAAGACTTAATTCATCAGAGAGCCTGTGACTTACGAACAAATGCATATTTTCATTTGACAAAATTAAATAAAGCCGCAGAGACATTTCCAGACATTTGAATTCAGCAAATTATATCACTGATTCGATGTATCTTAACAGTGACCACCAGATCAGCATGTAATATTTTCAGTTACAGTTTAAAATGAGAGAGCAGCTCACATACAGATTTGCACATGTTCAATGGATAAGGTCACTCACCAGGAACACCTATAACAGCAAGGATTGGGAAGAATATTTTCTCAGCCACAAAAATTGATAGCATCGTTTCAGTGCAAAGTGATGTGCCCCTTTGTGCTGCTGGTAATCTCTGTGTCTTAAACGCTGAGGTGAGAATTTCCCAATGCCTTTAATTTATATCCTGTGAGATCACCTCAGGGATGTTGAAATTGCCACATCGTTGAAAACATTTTTTAATATATGAACAAACAGATTATGACATTGAGCTCAGTGAAACAATATGTTTGTTTTTAAATGGAGCTGCGAGGTTCCAAAGACTGGACATTACTTATCAAATTAATTTACTATTAAACAAAAAGGAGCTGTATTCAGCCGGATAATATGCTGTCTACTCAAACAACATCAGTCCCATTTCTTAGATTCCCTATTGTTTCAGTGATATCCGTCACTTGACTGTTACCATTTATGGATTAAATAAAAAATGTTAGAGTGCCTCTTTCCACGCTGTTCTATTACACCCTGGGATTTAGCTGTCCTGTTGCACAACTGACATTCAGTTTTTCGATTACAGAGAGTTTAGGGTGACACGTTTTGACTAAATTCAAGCAATTAAATTATTAGGAAATATTTAAAATCTCCCAAAAATTCATTCCACACCTAAATCAAATGTGTATCTATCTCACGATCTTTCACTCTCTCTCTTTCTTTTTCTCTCTTTATCTTCGTGCACGTTTCTCTCTCTCACTCTTTCTGTGTTTGTCTCTTTCCACCTTTGTCGCTCTTGCTCTCTTTATCTCTCTCTCTCTGTCTCTGCTTTTTTTTCACTCACTATATCTCTTGTTCTCTTGTTCTTCTGCTCTGTTTCTCTCTCTATCGCTCTGGCTCTCCCTTTGTCTCTTTCTCTCCCTCTCACTTCCCCACTCTCACTTTCTGTCCCATTCTCTCTCTCTCTCTCCCACTCTCTCAATCCATCTGTTTCCTTCCCTCACTCTCTCAGCCTCTTTCCTTCTCTCTCTCAGTCTCTTTGCTTCTCTCTCCATCTCTCTCGGTCTCCCTCCCTGATTATCTTCCTCTCTCTCGCTCTCTTTGTGTGAATGTGTCTGTGCATCCGTTCGTGTGCATATGTATGTGTGTGTGTTGGTGGGTGCCTCTCTCTCTCTCTCTCTCTCTCGCGTTTCTCCGTCTCTTTCAATCTGTGTATGTGTATCTATGTCTGTATTTCCGCCTCACAGGTTTTCCTTCTCTGTTCCTCTACTTCTATCTGTTATTCTGTCAGTCTGTCTATATATCTATCTTTCTTTCTATCTATCTATCTATCTATCTATCTATCTATCTATCTATCTATCTATCTATCTATCTATCTATCTATCTATCTATCTATCTATCTATCTATCTATCTATCTATCTATCTATCTATCTATCTATCTATCTATCTATCTATCTATCTATCTATCTATCTATCTATCTATCTATCTATCTATCTATCTATCTATCTATCTATCTATCTATCTATCTATCTATCTCTCTGTATTTTGTCGCTCTCTCTTTGACACTGTGTCACTCACTGCCTCCCTCCACCTCTCTCTCGCAAACATTCTCTGTTTATTGTGACTATCTCTCTATGCCTCTCCCGCTCTGGCTCTATCTGTCACACATCCCTTCTCGTTGTATCGCTCCCGCTGTCTCTCTCTCTTGCTCTTTCTTCTATCTGTATCTCAATCCCCATCTTTCTCTCCATCTCTCCCTCAGCGTGTCAATCTCTCTTTGCGTCCCTCCCTCGCCCTCCTTCTCAGTCTCGCTCCCTTTGTCTACCTTTTCTCTTTGTTACTTTCACTTTCCCTTTCTCTCTCTTTATCGCTTGCTAAACTTCCCTTTGTCTATTTCATTGCCTCTCTCTATCTCTCTGCCTCTCCTTCTCTGCCTCTGCTTATCTGTTTGACAGTAGCTCTCTATTTCCCGTTCTTTCTGACTCACTTTCGCTATCTCTCTCGCTCTCTCTATCTCTCTCATTCTCTCTCTAAAACTGTGTCTCACTCTGCCTCTCTCTTTGCCTCTCTCTCGTTTCTCTCCCCTTCTCTTTTTCAATGCCTATATGTCTCTCTCCTCCTCCCTCTCTCCCTGTGTCTCCCTTGCTATTTATCAAACTCTCACTCTCTCCTCCTCCCTATGACCCTCCCCTTTCGTTTTCACTCTCGCCCTATGTAACACACTCTGTATTTCACTACACTATTTCATTGTATTATTTTATCTGCCTCTCTCTCTCTCTCTCTCTCTGCCTCACCCCTTCTTTCTCTTTAATAAAGTCTCCTTTTTTTCTCCATTTCGATCGCCTTCTCACTCTCTCAGCCTTCTCTCTCTCTCTTTCTGTGTGGGTGCTAACATGTATGTGTGTGCGTGTTTCTCTGTCTCTGTCTCTGCCTCTCACACTATAAAATTCCATGTCTATTTCTCGCCACTTCTCTCCCTCTGTCTCCTCTATATCTCTCTGTCCCTCCGTCTGTCTCTCACTTCATCTCTCTTTCTCATTACCTGTCTCTATCTCCCTCTCCCTACCTTTGTCTCACACTTTCTGTCTAACTCTGTCTCTCTCTTTGCCTCTCTCTCTCTAATCTCTCCCCCCCTCTATTTTTCAATGTCTCTCTCTCTCTCACTGTCTCTCTCCCTCTCCCACTTTCTCGCTCTCTCTGTCCCCCTCACTCACTGTTTCTCTCGCTGTGTCTCAAAATTTCATATCTCTTCCTCCCTTTGTCTCGCTCTCTAGGTGCATTTCCACCTTTCTCTCAATTCACTCTCTCTTTCTCTCTCTCTCTTTCTCTTTCTCTCGCACAGTGTCAAACAGACTTCCTCCCTTCATCTTCCTCTTTCCTTCTCTCATTTTCTCTGCCTGTCTCTCTCCCCACCCCCTCTCTCTATCTCTCTATGCCTAACCCTCCCTTTCTGTCCCATAAACTCTCTTTTTTACCTTTCCATCGCCCTGTCTCTCAGCCCTCGCTCTCTTTCTGTGCCAATATCTACGTGTGTGTGTGTAGGTGTTTCTCTCTCTGTGTCTCTGCCTCTCACACCGTAAAATTCCCCTTGTATCTTTCTCTCCATTTATCTCTCTTTCTCTCCTCTCTCTCTCAGCCTATCTCTGTCTCTGTTTCATTCTGTCTGTCTCCCTCTCCCTCTCTGTCTCACTCTCAAACTTTGTGTCTAACTCTGTCTCTCTCTTTACCTCTCTCTCTCTATTTTCTCACCCCCACACTCTTTTACAATATCTCTCTCTCTCTGTCTCACTCCCCACCCCCCTTTCTCTCCCTCTCTGTCTCTCTCACGTCATCTCTAAAGCTCACTCCCTCCATCTCCCTCTGTCTCCCTCACTCGGTGCACTCGCGCCTCTCTCTCAATTATCTTTCTCTCACTATCTCTAACTGCCTCTCTCTCTGCCTCACACTCTCTTTTTCTCCCAGAAATTCACTCTTTCTCTCTCATTCGATCTCCCTCTCTCAGCCCTCTCTCTCTTTTCTGTGTCAGTGTCTAAGTGTGTATGTGTGTGTGTGTGTGTGTGCACGCGTGTTTCTCTGCCTCTGTCTCTGCAGCAAAGACTGTATAATTCCCTCTGTCTCTTTCTCTCCAACTCTCTCCCTCTCTTTCTCTCTGTCCCTCCGTCTATCTCTCACTCTATCTCTCTGCCTAATTCCCCTCTCCCTCTCTCTCCCTACCCATCCTTCACACTTTCTGTCTAACTCTGTCTATCTATTTGCCTTACTCTCTCTTTCTGTCCCCTTTTACACTCTCTCTCTCTCTCTGCCTCACCCTCTCTTTCTCTCCCAGAAATTATCTCTTTTTCTCCCATTCGGGCTGCCACTCTCTCAGCCCTCGCTCTCTTTTCTGTATCAGTGTGTACGTGTGTGTGTGTTTGTGCACGTGTTTCTCTGCCTCTGTCTCTGCTTCTCACACTCGAAAATATCCTTTGTCTCTTTCTCTCCAAAACTCATCCTCTCTCTCATCATTCTCTCTCTCTCTTTCACTCCGTCTATCTCTCACTCTATCGCTCTGTCTCATTCTCTCTCTACTTCTCCCTCGCACTTTATGTCTAACTCTGTCTCTCTCTTTGCCTCTCTCACTTTTTCTGTCCCCCTCCCTCTTTTTCAATAATTCTTTCTCTCCGTGAATCTTTCGCTGTGGCTCAAAATCTCAGCTGCCCTTCTCTCTCTGTCTCCCTCCCTTGGTACGTTTCCACCTCTCTCTCTATTCTCTCCCTCTCTCTCGTTCTCTTTCTCTCGCACACTGTCAAATAGTCTGCCCTTCTCCTTCTTCCTCTTTCATTCTCTCATTTTATCTGCCTTTCTCTCTCTATCTCTCCTTCTCTCTGCCTCATCCTGTTTTTCTCTCCCAGAAACAGTCTCTCTTTCTGCCTTTTGATCGCACTCTCTCTCTCAGTCCTCTCTCTCTTTCTGTGTCAGTGTCTTCGTGTGTGCGTGTGTACGTGTTTCTCTCTCTCTCTCTGCCTCTCACATACTAAAATACCATTAGTATTTTTCCCTCCATCTCTCTCTCTCTCTCCTCTCTCTGTGCCCATCTCTCACACTGTCCCTCTGTCTTATTCTCTCTCTGTATCTCTCTCTCTCTCTTTCTCTGTCTCACTCTCACACGCTGTGCCTAACTCTGTGTCTCTCTTTGCCCCTCCCCCCCACCCCTCTCTCTCTCTCTCTCTTTTCTCACCCCCTCTCACTGGTTCAATCTCTCTCTCTCTATCCCTCACTCCCTCCACCCTCTCTCTCCCTCTCTCTCTCTTTCTCTCTGGCTGTGTCTCTAAATCTCACTCCCTCCATCTCCCTCTGTCCCCCTCACTCGGTTCCTTCACGCCTCTCTCTCCCTCTGTTTCACTCTCTCTCTCTCTGAGAGTGTTTATGTGTGTCCCTGGATCTCTATCTCTCTCATTCACGTTTCTCTGTCTCTTTCAACCTATGCATGTTTCTATGGCTGTCTTTCCACCTCTTTTGCTATCCTTGTCAGTCCCTCTCCCTTTACCTGCCTTTCTGTCTATCACACTATCTATCTATCACACTATCTATCTATCTATCTATCTATATATCTATCTATCTATCTATCTATCTATCTATCTATCTATCTATCTATCTATCTATCTATCTATCTATCTATCTATCTATCTATCTATCTATCTATCTATCTATCTATCTATCTATCTATCTATCTATCTATCTATCTATCTATCTATCTATCTATCTATCTATCTATCTATCTATCTGTCTATGTGTCTGTCTTTCTTTTTGTCTGTCTGCCTATCTATTTATCTCCCCATCTCTGTCCTGTTGTATCTCTGCCTTCTCCCTCTCTCACTCTCTTCCCCTCTCTCTTTCCACCACTCTATCTCTCTGTCTCTCTCCCCGTCTAGCACACTCTCTCAGTTTACCTGTCTCTCCCCACCTCTCTCTCTCTCTCTCTCTCTCTCTATCTCCCTCTCTCTCTATCTCTATCTCTGTGCCCCTCTCACTTTCACTTTGTTTCTATCTCTCACTCTTTCCCTCCCATTCTATGGCTCTCGCTGTCTCTTTCTGTTCCTATTTTCTCTCTCTATGTCTCTCCCTCCATCTCTTTCTCTCTATCTCTCTCTGTGAGTATCTCTGTCTGTCTCTATCTGCCTCACCCTCCCGTCCTCCTTCTCAGTCTACCTCACTCTTTGTCTCTCTGTTCTCTTTCCCTCTTTCACTTTTGCATCCTCTCTCTTTCTCTCTTGCTACACTTTCCTTTGTCTATTTCAGTCTCTCTCTCTCTCTGTCGATCTCTTCTTCTCTTCCTCTGCCTGTCTGTTTGTCTCTCGCTCTCTCATTGCCTTTCTTTCTCTCTCTCACTTTCTTTCTCACTTTCTTTCTCTATCTCTCTCTCTCTCACTCCAACTCTCTCTCTGCGGCTATCTATCAAGTTGTCTCTCTGTCTGATTCTTTCTCAGTCTCTCTGTCACACCGTGTGCTAACTGTGCCTCTCTCTCTCTCTCTCTCTCTCCATCTCTCGGTCTCTCTTGCTGTTTCTCCAACTTTCAATTTCTTCTCCTCCCTCTGGCCCCTCTCTCAGTGCGCTTCTTCCTCCCTCTCTATTCTCTCTCTCTCACTCACTCTCTTTCTCTTTCACTTTCTCACCTTATGTCATGCACTCTGCCTCTCTCCTTCTCCGTCTTTCTGTCTCTCCTTCTCTCTGCTTCTTTCTCTCTCTCTCCGCCATACCACTTCTGTCCAAGTAACTCTCTCTTTTATTCCCTTTCGATCGCCCTCTCTCTGCCCTCTCCCTCTTTTTCGATGTGTGTGCCAACATGTTTATTTGTACGTGCCTCTCTCTTTCTGTCCTCTACCTCTCACACTATAATTTCCTTTATCTCTTTCTCCCCATCTCTCCACTTGTTCTCTGTGGGAGCACATGCGTGTGTCTGTGTGCTCATGTGTCTTTATGTGTGTGTGTGGTCTGTGTGTGTGTGTGCGTGTGTGTGTGTGTTGGTGGATATGTATCACTCTCTCTCACGTTTTTCTGTCTCTCAATGTGTGTGTGTAACTCTGTGTGTTTTTCCGCTTCTCTTGCTTTCCTTATCAGTCCCTCTCCCACCATCTGTCTTTCTATCTATCAATCTGTCTATCGAAATTTATTTTCTTCTACCTATACATCAAACTATCTATCTATCTGTCTGTCTATCTATCTCTCTATCTACCTCTCCATCTCTATCTCTCATTCTCTATCCATTTAGCTAAGCATCTATCTGTCTGTCTGCCTGTCTATCTGTCTTTCTATGTATTTTTGTAATTCTGTCTCAGCCTCTCTCCCTCTCTATTTCTCTCCACCTCTCACACAATGTTTTTGTCTGCCTGTCTCTCTCTCTCTCGCTCTCCCTCTCTGTCACACTCTCTGTGTGTCTATCTCTCACTCTTTCCTTGTCACTCTCTGGCGCTCGCTGTCGCTTTCTCTTCCTCTTTACTCTCTTGATTTCTCTCCCTCCCTCTCTTTCTCTCTATCTCTCCCTCTGCATGCTTATTTATGCCTCGCTTTCCTTCCCTCCTTCTCAGTCTCTCTCTCTTTGTCTCTCTGTTCTCCTTCCCTCCTTCATTCTCACTTTCTCTCTCTTTCTCGCTTTCTAAACTTCCCTCTGTCTATTTCATGGTCTCACGCTCTCTCTCTCACTCACCCTCTCTATCTCTGCCACTTCTTCTCTGCCTCTGCCTGTCTGTGTGCCTCTCCCTCTCTCGTTCCTTTTATTCCTCTCTCACTTCCTGTGTCAAATCATATCTCGCTCTATCTCTATCTCTCTCTCTGCGTCTATCTCTCACTCTGTCTCTCTGTCTCATTTTCTCTCTCTCTCTCTATATCTGCCTCGCTCTCTTGCTTTATCTCTAACTGTGCCTCTCCCTTTGCCTTTCTCTCTTTTCTATCCCCCTCCCTCTTTTTCAATCTCTGTCTCTCTCTCTCTCTCTCTCCCCCCTCTCTCTGTGTCCCCCTCGTTGTGTCTCTAAACCTCGCTCCCTCCTTCTCCCTGTGTCTCCCTCACTCTGGCGTTTCCTCCTCTTTATCTATTCTCTTTCTCTCACTCTCTCTCTCTACAGCTCTTTCCTCTCTCGGCCTATTTCACACACTCTGTCTCTCTCCTTCTGCATCACTCCTTCTGCCTCTTTCAATCTCTCATTCTCTCTGCCCGTCTCTCTCTCTCACTCTCTATCTCTCTGCCTCACCTTCCTTCTCGCCCAGCAACTCTCTCCTTTTCTCCCTTTAGATCGCAATCCCTCTCTCTCTCTCTCTGTGTCGGTGTCCAAGTTTGTGTGTACGTGTTTCTCTCTCTGCGCCACTACCTCTCACAATCTAATATTCCCTTTGTCTATATGTCTCTCCTTCTCTCTCTCCCCCCCTCTCTCTCTCCCTCTCTCTCTCTCCCTCTCTCCCTCTCTTTCTCCCTCTCTCTCTCTCTGTGAGTTTGTGTTTGTGCCCGTGTGCGTTTATTTGTGTGTGTTTGTACGTCTGTGGGTCTCTATCTCTCTCACGTTCCCCTCTTTCTTTCAATCTGTGTTTTTGTATCTATGTCAGTCTTTCCGCCTCTCTTGCTGTCCTTCTCCGTCACTCTCCCTCTATCTGCCTGTCTGGCTATCTATCTGTCAGTCTGTCTGTCTGTCTGTATGTCTTCCACTCTATCTATCTGTCTATCTATCTATCTGTCTATCCATCTGTCCACCTATCTATCTTTCTATCTATCCATCTACCTATGTATCCATTTGTCTATCTATCCATCTGTCTATCTATCCATCTCTCTAACTCTTTGCCTGTCTACCTATTTATCTACCGATCTCTGTCTTTTTGTACCTCTGCTATTTCCCTCTCACTATCTTTCTCTGTTCCGCTCCATCTCTCGGTGTCTCTCCCTCCTTCTCGCACACTCTATGTTTGTCTGTCTGCGTGGCTCCCTCTTTATCTCTCTATGCCTCTCTCTGTGTCTCTATCTCTCATTCGTTCCATCTCGCTCTATTGCTCTAACTATCTCTTTCTCTTCCTCGTTCCTATCTCTATGCCTCCCTCTCCCTTCCTTTGTCTCTACATCTCCCTCTGCGTATCTAAGCCCGGTCTCTCTCTGCATTACTCTCTCGCCCTCCTTCTCAGTCTATCTCTCTCTTTGTCCCTCTATTCTGTTTCCCTCTTTCACTCTCGTTTTCTTTCTCTTTTGGTTTGCTAATCTTCCATTTGTCTACTTCAGTCTCTCTCTCTTTGTGCCTGTTCCTCTCTGCCTATCCCTGTCTAATTGTTTTTCGTTCTCTCCTTCCCTTTCTTTCTCTCTGTCACCATCTCTCACTATCTCTCTATCTCTCTCTCCAAATCTCTCTCTGCGCCTATATCTCACGTTGTCTCTCTGTCTCATTCTCTCTCAGCGTCTGCCTCGCACTGTGTGCCTAACTCTGTCTCTCTCTTTGCCTCTCTTTTTTTTTCTCTGTCTCTCTCTCTCTGTCCCATCTTCTCTGCCTCTCCCTGTCTGCTTTCTCTCACTATCTGCTTCCCTTTCTTTCTCTCTCTCACACTCTCCCTCAGTTTCTCTCCACCTCTCTCTCTCCAACTCTCTCTCTGCGTTGATCTGTCATCTTTTCTCTGTCTCTTTCTCTTTCAGCCTCTGTCTCACACTGTGTGCCTAACTCTGTATCTCTCTTTGTCCCTCTTTCTTTTTTCTCTTTATCTCTTTCTCTCTCTCTCTTACTCTCTCTCTCTCACACCCGATGTCATTAACTCAGTTTCCCTCTTTCTCCCTCTTTCACTTTCTCATTCTCTCTGCCAGTCCCTCTGTGTGTCTCTCTCTCTCTCTATTTCTCTTTCTCCCTCTGTCTCAGCCTCTCTTTCCTTCACAGCAACTCACTCTTTTTCTCACTTTCAATCGTTATCTCCCTTCATCCCTCTCTCGTTCTTTCTGTGTGGTTATCCATTTGTGTGTGTACGTGTTTCTCTATCCCTGACTCTAACTCTCACAATCTAAAATTCCCTTTGTATCTTTCTCTCTGTCTATCTTTCTCCCTCTCTGTTTCTCTCCCTATCTCTCTCTGTCTATCTCTCACTCTGTCACTCTGTTATTGTGTCTCATTCTCTCTCTCTCTCTTTCCCTGTCTCTCTCTCGCTCTTTGTGTTAAACTCTCTCTCCCTCTGCTTCTCCCTCTCTCTTCTCCCCCACTTTTCATTTTCAATATCTCTCATTCTCTATATCGTTCTCTTTGTCACACCCACATTCTCTATCTTCTTCTCCCTCTTTCGCTCTTTCATTCTCTCTGCCTGCCTTTCTTTTTCGCTCACCCTTGCTCTTTCTCTTCCTTCCTCTCTGCGTGTCTCTCTCGCTGTGTCTCTTAGTCTAAGTTACTCCTTATGACTCTGCATCCCTCTCTCAGTCCCTTTTCACCTCCGTATTCACTGCCTCTCTCCACAACCCTGTTTCTCTCCTTCTGCCTCTCTCTCTCGCAATCTCTTTCTCTCTGCCTGTTTTCCCTCTGCCTATTCCTCTGTCTGCCTCTCTGCCTCACTCTCTACATTTATCTATCATTTTATCTCTCTCTCTCTCTTTCTCCGCCTCACTCTGCCTCTCCCTCTGTGCCAATGCCTCTGCCCACCCTCTAACTCTCTGTCCCTTTCTGTTTTTGTCCATCTCTCCCTCCCCACACCCTCTCCCTCTATTCTCTCCTTCTCTCTCTTTGTGTGATCCTTTCTCCCTCAGTACGTCTCTCTCTGCCTCTCTTGGTTTCTCTCTCCCTCCCATTCTCACTCTCTCTCTATGTTTATGTGTGTGCATGTGTTTCTCTCTCTCTCCCTCTCTCTCTCTCTCTCTCTCTCTCTCTCTCTCTCTCTCTCTCTCTCTCTCTCTCTCTCTCTTTCTCTCTCTCTCTCTCTGTCTCTCTCTCTCTCTCTCTCTCTCTCTTTCTGCCTCTGTCTCCACATCTCACTTTCGCTCTTTCTCTCTGGCTTTCTTTCTACCTCTATCTCTCTCTCTTTCTCTCTGTGTGTGTCCAAATTTCTCTGCTTCTGCATCTCTATCGATTTATCTGTTTCTTTCCCTTTCTCTCCCCAAATCACTGTCGCCTTCCTCTGCCTATCACTCTCTGTCTCTCTCTTTCTGTCTTTCTGCTTGTGTCTCTCTTTCTCCCCGCTTCATTCAGAATCTATCTCTATGGCTCCCTCTTCCTTTCATTCACTTATTCTCTCCCTCTCTCTCTCTCTCTCTCTGTTTGTGTATGTCTGTTTGTGTGTGTGTGTGTGGAACTCTCGCACTTTCTCTCTCTACGTATCTCCCTCCCTCTCACTCTTTTTGCAATCTCTCTATTTCTCTCCTTTCTCTAAGCCTCCCACTCTGTTTCACGCTGTACATGCTTTCTGTCTCTCCCCCTCTCTGCCATTCTATCACTATCTCTGACTCTCTCTGACCCCCACCCCCCCAGCACTGTATTTCTCTCTCTCTCTATTATTGTCTTTCTCTCGCCATCTCTTTTGCTATTTGCCCTTCTCTTTCTCTCCAACTGATGTTTGGAAAGGGCTAGGAATCGACCTTCAAGCACATCAGATAAAGGGACGACAATGAGAAGAATGACGGAAAATACAGGGCTGAAGGTGTTGTATCTGAATGCACGCAGTATACGAAATAAGGCAAATGAGATTTTAGTGCAGATTGAAATTGTCTGGTATGATGTGGTGGGCATCACGGAGACATGGCTGCAAGGGGATCAGGACTGGGAGCTAAATGTCCAAGGATATACATCCTATCGAAAATATAGGCAGGTTGGCAGCGGGGACGGGGTTGTTTTGTGAGTAAGAAATGAAATTAAGTCGAAAGCAAGAGTCGACGTAGGGTCAGATGATGTAGAAAATGTGTGGGTAGAGGTTAGGAACCGCAAAGGTTAAATAAAAACATAATAAGATTTATGTACAGGCCTCCGAACAGTAGTCAGAATGTGGGGCACATGATACACCAGGTGATAGATAAAGCATCTAAGGAAGGCAAGGTTACAGTGATCTTGAGGGATTTCAATATGCTGGTAGACTGGGAAAATCAGGTTGGTATTTGATCCCAAGAAAAGGAAGTGTGGAATGTTTACAAGGTGGCTTTTTGAAGCAGCTTGTGTTGGAGCCCACTCGGGAACAGGCAATTCTAGATTTGATGATGTGTAATAAGGCATATTTGATAAGGGAGCCTTAGGTGAAGGAACCGATGGGAGGAAGTGACCATAATATGATAGAATTTATCCAGCAATTTGAGAGGAAAAAGCTGGAATCAGATCTAACGGTATTACAGTTGAATAAAGGAAACTACAGAGGCATGAGGGAGGAGCTGGCCAGAATTGACTGGGAGATGAACCTTGCAGGAAAGATAGTGGAACAGCAGTGGCAGCAGTTTCTGGGAGTAATTTGGGAAACACAGCAAAAATTCATCCCTATGAAAAAGATGCATACTAAAGGGTGTACGAGGCAACCATGGCTGACAAGGGAAGTCAGGGACATCACAAAACCTAAAGGGAAAGCAGAGAATGCGCTAGAGAGCATTGGGAAACCAAAGGATTTAGAAGCCTACAAAGACCAACAGAGGACAACGAAAAAAGAAATAAGGAGGGAGAAGATTAAATATGATTGTAAACTAGCCAGTAATATGAAATAATTTTGCAAGAGATTATTTTTAGATATATAAATGGTAAGAGAGAGGCAAAAGTGAACATTGGGCCGCTGGAAAATGAGGCTGGAGAAGTAGTAATGGGGGACAAAGAAATGGCGGAGGAACTGAATAGGTACTTTGTGTCAGTTTTCACGGTGGAAGACACGAGTTAGATCTTCAAAATTCAAGAGAGTCGAGGTGCGTAGGTGAGTATGGTGGCCATTACCAAGGAGAAGTAGCTAGAAAAACTGAAAGGTCTGAAGGTGGATAAATCACCTGGACCTAATAGATTACACCCAAAGTTCTGAAGGAGATAGCGGATGAGATAGTGGCAGCGTTAGTGGTGATATTTCAGGAATCACTGGAGTCAGGAAGGGTCCCAGCAAACTTGAAAATCGTTAATGTAACTCCCCTATTTAAGAAGGGAGTGATGCAAAAAACGGGAAATTGCATGCCGATTAGCCTGACCTCGTACTTTGTTAAGATTTTAGACTCCACTATTAAGGATGAGATTTCAGAATACTTGGAAGTGCATGGTAACATAGGACAAAGTAAGCATGGTTTCATCAAGGGGAGGTCATGCCTGACAAATCTGTTAGAATTCTTTGAGGAGGTAACGAGCAGGTTAGACAAAGGAGAGCCAATGGATGTTATCTACTTAGACTTCCAGAAGGCCTTTGACAAAGTGCCACACAGAAGGCTGCTCAGTAAGATAAGAGCCCATGGTGTTAGAGGCAATGTACTAGCATGGAAAGAAGATTGGCTGTCTGGCAGGAATAGTAGAGGCATAGACTATATTCTAAATGGGGAGAGAATTCAGAAATCTGGAGTGCAAAGGGACTTGGGAGTCCTATTCCAGGATTCTCTTAAGGTTAAGTTCCAGGTTGAGTCGGTAGTTAGGAAGGCAAATGCAATGGTGGCTTTTATTTCGAGCGGACTAGAATATAAAAGCAGGGATGTGCGGCTGAGGCTTTATAAGGCCCTGGTCAAACCACGTTTAGAATATTGTGAGCAATTTTGGGCCCCGTATCTCAGGAAGGGTACTCTGGCAGGGAGAGGGTCCTGAAGATGTTCACGAAAATAAACCCTGGAATGAAAGGCTTAACATATGAGGAACATTTAAGGACTCTGGGTCTATACTCGATGGACTTTAGAAGGTTTGGTGGGAATCTGATTGAAACTTATAGATTACTGAAAGGCTTGGATAGAGTGGACGTGGGGAAGATGTTTCCTTTAGGAGGAGAGACTAGGACCCGAGGGCACAGCCACATCGCTCATGTGGTCTCTCCAGCTGTATTCACATTGTTCGGGTGGACTCTCCGGCACTTGTTACAACGCTCGGGTGGTCTCTCCAGCAGTTGTCACATCGCTCGGGTTGTCCCTCCAGCAGTTGTCACATTGCTCCTGTGGTGTCTCCCGCAGTAGTTACAACGTTCGGACGGACTCCCCAACAGCAGTCACATCGCACGGGTGAACTCCACAGTGAAATACCACTGAAGGGGGCCCCCAGCATGGCGTTCTGCCAAAGCAAATCTTTGCAATCGAAGATTGTATGAATGGCAAACAACAGGCATCCAGGGGAGGCTCCTCAAAGAAGGCTCACATGCGCCCTGGGGGGATATCGTTGCCTCCATGTGTGCTCAAGCATCTGGGTAACATCGAACCAGCCTTGGCTGCCCCCCTCATTATTGGGGGTTTGTTGATGATAAACCATTGGGTAAAGCAATGACAACACTCAGGCGCGGCGTGGAAAACCCCGGCCTCTCTCTGTAACACACACACACTCCTCGAGACACAAACACACACAAACACACACACACAAACACACACACACACACACGCACCATAACACGCAGCCATATATATTTACTTAATTTTACACAATTAAATTTTGATACACGCTTTTTCAGGCACATGCACTATCCCGCCTGCTCACACTAACACTAATGTACACTCACACTCGCTCTCACACATTCACTCTCACAGACACCCAGTTACAGGCACACTTTCACTCAAACACACAAATTGCAAGCTCACTCTATATGAAACATGTGAAAAAATCATGCACTATCTGTCTCTCACAAACACGCACTATCATAGACTCATATGCATCCACACACAACCACATTCACACACACCTTCTCACTCAAACATACTCATGAAATCACATTTTCAATCCATCCAACACTGACCATATCTCTCTCCCTCTCTCACACACACACACGTACATGCAAAAACACATGCAGACAGAAACTCACCGGCACTCTGTTTGAGAGAAAGAATGTGATTTACAAAGACGTTCACTCACTCCATCACACTTATTCACGCAAGTACTTGCACACATTAGCTCACTCACACAATCAATCCCTTAGACACACACTCCCCCACACAAAATGCACGAACACACAGGCATACCTACTCACACAGGCATTCGCACACAACACACTTCCACAATCCAATATCACACCGTCACAATGCAAAACCCACTTCAACTCGTACAGACTCAGACTCACATGCACGCAGAAACACACCAACATGCAGACACGCAGATTTTTTCACACACTCATAATATCATACAGTCAATGTCACAGACATTGACACTACCACAATCTATCGCTCACATACACGCACGCACACACAAGGTTCACATATTTACCCACACACACTCACAAAGCGCTCGCAGCTCTCACACTCTAACAATTGAACACACTCACATCCTGTCACAGTCACTCACAGACTTTCACAGACAAGCACTCATGTGCATCAGCAGCAACTCACAAACACACATTCTCACACACTCTCCCTCTCTCACTTTCTCACTCCCGCACACATTTACACATTCTTTCAAACACTCTCAATGTCACACGCCCTCACCCCACCCCACCCCCCCACACACACACATACACACGTGTACACACAAACACAAACACACACTTCCTGAATAACAAATACACAGCCTCACAGTCACACTGCTTCAATGCTCTCCCTCGCATGCTCACCGTCAAACTCACATGTTTTCTGAAACACAGCCATAGGTTCGCAACGTTCCCTCACACACACACACACACACAGATGAAAGCAAAATACTGCGGATGCTGGAAATCTAAAACAAAAACAAAAATACCTGGCAAAACTCAGCAGGTCTGACAGCATCTGAGGAGAGGAGCTCAGTTAACATTTCGAGTCCGAATAACTCTTCATCTGAATTAAGGAAAAATAGAAAAAAGGAGAAATATAAGCCAGTTTAAGGGGGTGGATTGGGGGAGGGGAGTGTGTGAGACAGGTAGAGCTGGATAGACGGCCAGTGATAGGTGGAGATACCCAAAATATATCTCAGACAAAGGGACAAAGAGGTGTTGGCGGTGGTGATATTAGCTAAGAAATGTGCTAATAGGGACATTAAGGGTGGAAAGCAGGACGAACAAGGTACAGATAGCCCTGGTGGGGGTGGGGTGTGGGGAATCCGAAATAGGCTAAAAGGTAAAGATAATACAATGGATGGAAGCACATTTAAAATGATGGAAATGGCTGGGAAAAGAAAAATATATATAAATTATTGGAAAAAGTGGGATTGGAAAGGGTTTGTGGAAGGAAGAGAGATATCATGATCTGAAGTTGTTGAACTCAGTGTTAAGTCCGGAAGGCTGCAAAGTGCCTTGTCAGAAGATGAGGTGCTGTTCCTCCAGTTTGCGTTCAGCTTCACTGGATATTGCAGCAGGCCAAGGACGGACATGTGGGCGTGAGAGCAGGGTGGAGTGTTGAAATCGCAAGCGACAGGGAGGTCTGGGTCATGCTTGCAGGCAGATCAATGGTGTTCCGCAAAGTATTTACCCAGTCTACGTTTGGTCTCTCCAATGTAGAGGAAACCACATTGGGAGCAACGAATGCAGTGGACTAAATTGAGGCAAGTGCAAGTGAAATGCTGCTTCACTTGAAAGGAGTGTTTGGGAACTTGGACAGTGAGGAGGGGGGACGTAAAGGGGCAGGTGTTACACCTTCTGCGGTTGCATGGGAAGGTGCCGTGGGAGGGGGTTGAGGAGTAGGGGGTGATGCAGGAGTGGACCAGGGTGTCCCGGAGGGCACTATCCCTGCGAAATGCCTCCAGGGGACGGGAAGGGAAGATGTGTTTGGTGGTGGCATCATGCTGGATTTGGCGGAAATTGCAGAGGATGATCGTTTGAATGTGGAGGCTGGTGGGGTGATAAGTGAGTGCAAGGGGGAACCTATCATGGTTCTGGGAGTGAGAGGAAGGTGTGATTGCGGATGCGCGGGAGATGAGCCGGACACAATTGAGGGCACTGTCAAGCACTGTGAGTGGAACACCTTGGATAAGGAAGAAGGAAGACATGATGTCAGAGGAACTGTTTTTGAAGGTAGCATCATCAGAACGGATGCGACGGAGGCCAAGGAACTGAGGGAATGGGACGGAGTCCTTACAGGAAGCGGGGTGTGAGGAGCTGTAGTCAAGGTAACCTTGTTCACCTTCATTGCTTTCCATTTCTCTCCTGGTGTTTGACAAAGTTTATACTAAAACTCGCTTTCACAGCCATATTTCATTCTTCAGTGACTGACTCCATCTCCGAGTTACCCCTCGTGGATTCCAACTAATGTTCCACCCCTCATGTTTCGAACCCACCAAAGATTATAGGCATCTCCGGGACATTCAACTCTCCACGGACTGCTGTTCCCGTCGCATCCTGAGGTCCAGACACAGTGCCATGCGCCGCCATATGAACACACTCGAATACTCCCTCCAGCAGCACCGCTGCACATTATTTCTAAGCTGCCCATGCCCCCAGTTTCATTTCATTTTTCATCTCATCCAGCGCCTCAACAAGAAATTTTGTATATTTCGTTCAGATGCAAAGGAACGCAAGCTCCAACAACTCATCGAAACCAACGCACATCAAGGACCCTCGACCCCTGCCCGTCCCTCAGTCCCCACCACGTCTTCCAATCCAAGCCCCGGCCGTGTATTCACTATACCCCATGACTTTCCCCTCTCTGACGCTGAACGTTCAGTGCTCAGCAAAGCACTCACTTACATACCCTTACGCCCTCACCTCATTGAATTTTGGGCTCGGTACGATGCTGAACTCTTCTTCCGCCGCCTTTGCCTCCCTGCTCACTTCTTTGGGCAGGAGTCCTCTCCCCGTTCAACGGATCCTTTTAACCGCCTCCAATATTCTTCCTCCACCTGGACCCCTCCCTCTGCATTTTAACCTGCTCTTGATCTTTTCACTGAGAACTGCTGGTGAGACATCGGACGTCTCAATTTCTCTGCTCCTCTCACCCACTCTAACCTGTCTCTCACTGAACTTGCCACACTCCGTTCTCTCAGATTCAACCCTGACTTTGTCATCAAACCCGCTGACAAGGGTGCTGCTGTTGTTGTATGACGCACTGACCTCTACCTCGCAGAGACTGAGAGTCAACTCACAGGCACTTCCTCCTACCACCCACTGGAACGTGACCCCACCACTGAACATCAAGACATTGTATCCAGGACTGACACTGACCTCATCTGCTCTGGAGATCGTCCCTCCACAGCTAGCAAACTTCTAGCCACCCACCCTCGGACAGCCCGCTTCTAACCCCTACCAAAAATCCACAAACAGAACTGTCCCAGCACACCGATCGTTTCAGCTTGTTCCTGCCCCACGGAACTCATTTCCTGCTATCTTGACTCCATTCTCTCTCCCCTTGTCCAGTCTCTTCCCACCTCCATCCGTGATTCCTCTCCGCCCTACATCATATCAATAATTTCCAGTTCCCTGTACCCAATGGTCTCCTCTTCACCATGGACGTCCAATCCCTCTACACCCTCATCCCCCACCGGGATGGTCTGAGGGCCCTTAGCTTCTTCCTCGAACAGAGGCCCGAACAACCCCCATCCACCACTACTGTCCTCCGTCTGGCTGAACTTGTTCTCACACTGTGCAATTTCTCCTTACACTCGTCTCACTTACTCCAAATAAACGGTGTCGCTATGGGTACCCGCATGGGCCCCAGCTATGCCTGTCTCTTTATGGGGTATGTGGAACATTCCTTGTTCCAGTCCCACTAAGGCCACTTCCCACAACTGTTTATCTAGTACATCGAAGACTGCGTCGGTGCTGTTTCTTGCTCTCGTATGATTCAGGAAAAAAAATATTAATTTTGCTTCCAATTTCCACCTCTCCATCATTTTCATGTGATCCATCACTGCTACATCCCTTCCCTTCCTTTACCTTTAAGTCTCAATTTCTGGTAATAGACTGTCCACCAATATCCACTACAAGCCCACCGACTCCCACAGCTACCTCGACTACAGCTCCTCACACCCCGCTTCCTGTAAGGACTCCATCCCATTCTGTCAGTTCCTTCGCCTCCGTCACATCTGTTCTGATGATGAAAGTTTCAAAAACAGTTCCTCTGACATGTCTTCCTTCTTCCTTGACCAAAGCTTTGCACCCACAATTGTTGAAGGCGCCCTCAACCGTGTCCGGCCCATCTCCCGCGCATCTGCCCTCAGACCTTCTCCTCCCTCCCATAACCATCATAGGGACACCCTTGCCCTCACTTATCATCCCACCAGCCTCTGCATTCAAACGAACATCGTCTGCCGTTGCCGCCAAATTCGGCATGATGCCACAACCAAACACATCTTTCCTTCATCACCACTGGCAGCATTTCGCAGGGATTGTTCCCTCCGAGACACCCTGGTCCACTCCTCCATCACCCCCGACGCCTCCACCCCCTCCCACGGCACTTGCCCATGCAACCACCGAAGGGGCAACACCTGCCCACTTACTATCACCCTCCTCACCGTCCAGGGTCCCAAACACTCCTTTCAAGTAAAGTAGCATTTCACTTGAACTTCCCTCAATTTAGTCTACTGCATTCTCTGCTCCCAATTTGGTTTTCTCTACATTGTAGATACCTAACGCAGACTGGGTAACCACTTTGTGGAACACTGTCAGTTTATCCGCAAGCATTACCCAGACGTCCCTGTCGCTTGCCATTTCAACACTCCAACATGTTCTCATGCCCACATGTCCTTCCCTGGCCTGCTGCAATGTTCCAGTGAAGCTCAACGCAAACTGGAGGAACAGCACCTCATTTTCCAATAAGGCACTTTACAGCCTTTTGGACTCAATATTGAGTTCAACAATTTTAGGTCATGAACTTTCTACAACAATTTATATATTTTCTTCTCTTCCTACCTATTTCCATTATTTTTAAATGTATTTCCATCTATTGTTTTATCTCTACCTTTTAACCTATTTCGAATCCCCCCACCCCACCCCCACTAGTGCTATCTGTCCCTTGCTCTTCCTGCTTTCCACACTTAATGTCGCCATTAGCACATTTCTTAGCAAATATCACCACTGTAAACATCTCTTTGTCCTTTGCCCTAAGATATATTTTGGCAATCTCCACCTATCACTGGCTCTCTATCCAGCTCTACCAGTCCCACCACCCCACCCCCTTAAACCAGCTTATTTTTCACGTCTTTTCTATTTGTCCTTATTTCAGATGAAGAGGCATTGGGACCCGACACATTAACTGTGTTCTTCTCCGCAGATTCTGTCAGACCTGCTGAGTTTTCCAGGTAGTTTTGTTTTTGTACTAGATGTCCAGCATCCGCAGTATTTTGCTTCAATTACAGGAGAAATTGTTGGTTGAGAGAAAAGGTTCAGCCTAACGCCGGAGACTGGTGGTGGATGGGGCTTGTTCGGGCCTCTGTTCAAGGAATAAGCGGAGAGCGCTCAGACCAACGTTTTGGGGAATTGTGTTGTATAGGGATTGGACGTCCATGGTGAGGAGGAGGTGGTTGGTGCCATGGAAATGGAAACTGTTGATATGATGTACGGCATCAGCGGAATTGCGGATGTAGGTGCAAAAGGACTTTGCGAGCACAGGCCGAACGGATTGAAAATGGGAAGAAATAAATTCCGTGGCAAGAGGAAGACATGATCCGTCTACAGGGTCAGTCATGTTTATGGATTTTGGGGAGGAGGCAAAAGCGGGCTCTCCGAGGTTGGGGAGCTATGAGGTTGGAAGTTGGGGAAGCGAGATCTCCAGAGGGGTTGAGATCAGTGACAGTCCTGGAAACAATTGTTCGATATTCGGCTTGGTCATGGTCCAGAGGGAGGTAGCACGAAATGCCTGCAAGTTGGCACACAGCCCCTGTGAGGTATTGATCAGTGCGCCAGACAACAACAGCACGACCCTTGTACAAAGGTTTGATAAAAAAATCAGGGTTGGACCTGAGGGAACAGAATGTGGCAATTTCAGGATGAGACAGGTTAGAGTGAGTGGGAGGAGTGGAGAAATTGAGATTGCCGATGTCATGCCGACAGTTCTCAATGATATGTTTAAGAGCAGGTAAGGGGCCAGAGGGAAGGGTCCAGGTGGAGGGAGAATGATGAAGGCGAGTGAAAGTTTCTATTGAACGAGGGAGGACTCTTGCCCAAAGAAGTGAGCACGGAGACGAAGGAGGAGGAAGAAAAGTTCAGCTTTTTGTGGAGCACGGAATTCATTGGAGTGAGGGTGTAAGGGTATGAAACTGTGTCATTTGGTGAATACTGAACGTCCAGCATCAGAGAGGCGCAGGTCAAGGGGTATGGTGAATGCACTGCCGGGTTGGGAATAGAAGACAGGACGGGGTCAAAGGGGCAGGGGTAGTTGGAGGGTGCTGGATGGGCTTTGGGATCAATGGGTTTTTGGAGCTTGCCTTCCTTAGAACCTGCAATAAAGAGACAAAGTTTCTTCATAAGGCTTTAATACGTTTTCCTCTAATTAAATTTCTTCATTACAGGGGCTCAAGCAGACTTCATCCTACAATCCAAAATATTTCAGCCTTCATTTGTAATGAAGACCGAGCAGAGAGCCCTTCAGGCCTGCAACATTTTCAATCATTACCTTATGGAGTGTAAAAAAGTGACCTGATTCAGTTCAACAAATCTAATAATCAAAGTGCACGTTAAATTTCCGAAAATCATATTTGATCGGCGTGTGTCTGTGTTGCTGAGGAATAAGTGTTTGTTACATTTTGAATGGCTCTATGATTCTGAGATGCAGTGCGAACCACGTGTTTTAGCACAGGAGAGACAAGAAGTTAGAATTCAGATACAGCAAGTAATTAATAAGGCTATTGTAATGCTATCATCTATTAATAGAGGGATTGATCATAATATTAAGGAGGTTATGCTTCAAATGTGCAGGGTATTGGTGAGACCACACGTCGAATACTTTGTGCAGTTTCAGTGTCATTAATTAAGGAAGGTTGTGAATGCATTTGAGGCTGTTCAAAGGAGTTTAACTGGACTGACACTTAGAATGACTGGGTGGACTTATGAGGAAAGAATGGACATACTGCGCTTTTTTCCACAGGTGTTTAGAAGAATGAGGGGTGATTTGATTGAAGTGTACAAGATCCTGAACGGCCTTGACAAGGGGTACATCAAAAGAATGTTTCCTCTAGTGTGTGAGCCCAGAAATAGCGGGGGAGCACAGATTTAACATTGGGCACGGCCAATTATGACAGAGAGGAGGAGATATTATTTTCTGCCTCTGAAGGTGGTGTTGGCGGGGTGAGGAACATATAGATAGATTCTCCTTTGGCAAGGAAATCCCAGGTTTTTGGGTTTGGATGGGAAAGTGGAAATCGAAACAAAGGAATCTCAGTTATGATTAAATTGAATGGGTTGCAGGCTGGAGGGGCCGAATGACCGACTCCTGTTCCTATTTCTTATGTTCTTATGCATTTCGGGTTTTGTGTTCAAAAAATGTTTGTTTCTTCAATTGATTTTTAAATTTGCAAGAATGTCTGTTGTGTACCTATTCATAAAAAAATATACAGCACTGGAGGGATAAAAACATTCCCTCTCCAAAACATCAATAGAGAGCTGGGAAATACGGAGAAACTATCACACATTCTTCCTCTATGCGTAACACATCTGTCACATCCTGTCCTGTCAACCCATCTTCCCCCATTAATACTGGCTTCAACCATAATCGCTGGTCTCCCCGATAACACATGGATCCACCGTCACTCCTGGTTAGCATCACCGCATCTGCCCCCCCATCCCCACCCCCATCATTCCTGTCTGGCCTCTCTCCGACCTGCACTTTTTGGGAGTAAATCTTTGAGTCATTCCATTGTATCAAATACCATCTTATTTATTATTGCAGGTGAATTTATTTCAATACATCACAGGGTGCTGCATCACATCTCAGTAACTTCTGAATCAGGCTGTAAACCTTGCTGACAGGTTGATGTGTAATTCCAACGCGTATTTCCCTATCGTATAGTTACCAACAGTCATGAATGTGATACTCAATTGCAAGAGTTATAGTCTCTCCAAATGGCTCACTTGTTAACTGTTGGCCATGGCCTTGGCGGATCTCCTGGGCGTTATATTCCACATGAAATTGAGTGACCTTCCGACTTTTTGTTGGGATCAGTTTTATTCCCTGAAGTCCATCCCTGTATGTAACATCCATGCCATCCCGTTTTAGGCAGCCACTAACTATCCTGTAAGATTCACTGGCATTTTCACCTTTTACCAATTTGTGGCCATTTGTTTCCTGTAGCTAAAAGATAAATCTGGCTCTGAGGAAACGACAGCTGAGATGCTGGGAACTGTAACTGTGCTGAGCGGTTTAAAGAACATTTTCTGGTCTATTATTTTAACGGGTGGGTATCAGATGATGTGCAACCCTCGGTTCTTTGAGGTAATAATTTATGTGTTGGAATCTCCGCTTTAGTCCACAGTCAAACTCCTCCACAGAATTCAAATCCCGGGGTTACAGTTGTTCTGATTCTGATGCTCAACATTTCACCATCAGACACAATTTAGTGACCAACAGACCCCAAACGAGACTCCCGGCTCACAACAGTGACAATATTTGAAGAGTTGGAGAGTCAAAGGAAGTCCATCATTTTGCAGTTTGTTCTCTGCGCCAATTTACCTTGATAATGTCCAAGTAATGGGATTAATCTATATGATGGAGGATGAAAATATTGGGGTATTATTCTGCACTTCTGCATTCTTGTGTTCATGATATGGCCTTCATGCTGAAGCTCCTGTGCTCCTGCACAGTCACTGATATGTATGCCATGGGCAACAATTAATTTCAGAGCGTACGAGTGTGCTTAAATAAAACTTGACTGCAGTCATTCAATTCATTATATGATGTGAACAACTTGATCACTGAGATTTCCCAGGCTTCTCTCGATTTAATTGATATTTCCAGCGGGAGCGGTGTGGAGGGAAAGAAAGACACCAACGAAATTTTTCGCCTCCAATTGGCCGGTTCCGATGGTCCACCACCAGGCAACATCAATGCAGCTTCATGTTTGTTGGCCATTAAAATAATCACAAAAAATATATAGAAGGATACAAGGGGAGGAGCCAGACAGGTTGAGACAAAAATACAGGCGGAGAGATGACAGAGCGAGTGAAAGACATAGAGAGAGAGAGAGAGATAGATATATGGAGAGACAGAGTCTTGGGGCGATAGAAAAAGAGATAGAGGAAGAGATAGTGAAAGAAACAGATGGAGGAAGAGACAGAAATAGAGAGACATAGGGAAAAGGAGAGTCAATGTGATGGATGGTGAGAGAGTCAGACAAATGCAGAGGGAGATAGAAAGCGAGATAGAGAGAGAGAAAGAGAGAGAGATGGCGATAGAGATACAGAGATAGGGGGAGAGGCAGAAAGATGGAGAGAGAGAGGGATAAAGTGTTGCAAAAAAACTTAGATATAAGGGGAGAGTGAGAGTGAGAGAGACTGACAGACAGAGGGAAAGAGACAGAGGGAAGATAGACAGACAGAGTGAGACGGAGAGAGGGAAGGAGAGAGAGTACAGAGAGGAGAGAGAAGGGATAGAGGGAGAGAGAGAGAGAGAGAGAGACCCATGGAAAGGAATGGAGGGAGAAAGGGAGAGTGAGAAAAAAAAGTGACAGTGAGAGGAGGCGAGGGAAAGGTGGGAGGGAAGGATTGAGAAAGAAACACACTAAAGATAGTCGCATACATAGGGGTAGAGCAGAGAGGGAGGGAGGGATGCAGAGGGAGAAAGTGAGAGAGAGGCAAAGAGACATCGGGCAGAGTTTTCCATTCCCTTTGGTGTCGGGTGTCACAGTCGGCGTTAGTGGACAATCTGGCAGGAAGAGCAAAAATCACTTTCGCGCCGCTGTGAACCCAAATTGCAATTACCCGCTGCTCCCGTCAATGTCGGGTCGCCTTCCCCACCGGAGATGTCTGGGGATTCATTTTAATAACTCTGTAAATCATTATGAGCCATTCCCGCCAGAATCATCCCGGAACGCAGGAGCATCCGGGGAATCATGCCGACGGGTTTCATAACTGGACATAAGGAACGAGCAACTGAGATCTGCAATTTGCTGGAAACTTTGAGTTTATTATCATGACCTTATTTAGAGCTGAACTCGCTGTAATCAGCGCCAGGCTTCGCAGGCAGCACCAGATCATTTTTAGGAAGGATAACAGGCTGCTCACTACCTTCCAGACCAGCGTAAAGAACGGGTGTATTTTCAATTGCTGCAGGGCGAGGGCTTGCTTGGTGAAGGGGATAAAGTGACCTCAGGCCAGGGAAGCGGCTGCAAGGCGAGGTCAGTGCTGTAGAAGGAGTCTTTCAAAAAGGAACTGTGGGGGGCACATTTTGGTCTGTGTAAGTTGCCTCAAGATGTTCATGGATGAGAAGGCATCATCCAGAGCAGTTGAGGCCATATGGGGATGTGAGAAAGTGTGTGAGAGTGTAAGTGGTGATGTCCCCTGAATGGCAGTGAGAGAGATGCCAGACAATGTTTGAAGGCCTGGTGAGGGTGAAAATGCTGAGTGTTCAGATGGCTGCCTTACCCTGGTGGCAGGATTGAGATCTCTCGCCCTCCTTCTGTCACTCAGTGGCCAATATTTCCGCTGCAGCATTGTCAGTGACCACCACTGTCACCGCTTCCAAGCCAGAGTGGTGAGATTGCAGCACTTCCTGTAGCCAGAATGAGGATGGAGGACATTATGGCCGGGCCACCTAAAGACATTGCAGTCACAGCTCAATGTTCAATTCTTGCTTTTCAGGGCCATGTCTTCACTGGTGCAGTACTAAGCTGAAAGCATTGAGAACTGTG